>NC_092427.1:3741076-3916076 GCF_036169615.1 Heliangelus exortis
ACATCTGTAGGCCCAAATCTGCAAGCAGAGAAGTCATTAAACAACTGACTTCAATTCACATGAGCAACACAACTTGCCTGAATAGTGAAAGCAAAACCAGGGTCTTAGTGAACAACCCACCATAATCTCAGGGAGACAACACCAGAGTCAATGGGTGTAAGTTCAAGCAAGACACAGATGAAGACATCCAAATGAGAGCATGGATGCTAATACTTGACAAAGATAGTTAAACACTTTTACTCAATAAAGTATTTGACAAATACTATACTATTTTTAAGCACCTAGTGAAAAAAAAAAGTCTGGTTTTCTATCTTTACCCAACTCTAAATGAAACCAGAGCCTTCTATGTGTTTTGGAGATTTGGTTGACAAACAATGAAGCTGTAAGATTTTGAAAAATCCCATGCAGTGCATGTGCAGTCCACTGGCTCCAGATATACATCTACAATCTGGAGCTGTGCAGCCTGAGATAAACACAGCTGTGTTTATCTGAATGTGTGAGCCCATGTACGTGGTAGAAAGTTCAAATAAATGCACTCGGTGCGAGGATGCTGGAAATGCAGCGAGTGCATTTGTCAGATGTGTGATGATGCAATCTCAACTTAAATAAACAGACTGAGCTGTTTGTTTGACTCCTGAGATACACAGACATAAAAATATATGTACATGACTTGAAGCCAATCAAATGAAATCCAAACCAGCTATAAGATCTTAATTGAACTTTAACAGTTGTTGTTCTGACACCCAGAATAAACAAGTTCTGTGTGTTAGTGTTAAACGTAGAGTGTAAGTTTTAGGCAATAATAGTCTAATAGATCCCTTCTAGTTTTAGTGGACCAGTCCTGTTTTTCCCTAAGATGGCCCATGGTCTAAGACCAACTCTGGAAATTACAGAATATTCCAAAAGTTTCTTCTCCTCAACCAAAGAGATAGCTCTAATTTACAGCCAAAACATCTTTATTTGTGATGTTTGGTCTGTTCAGTATTTGACAGGTCCCATAGTCTAGAGGAATAAATTGCTGATGAGCTGAGGAATTTGTGAAAGAAAGAGAAAAACTGAATGAACGTAGATGCTACTGAAGCTGTTGTCTTACTCAGACATAACACTGGCTCAGTTTTTCACTATAAACTCATTCAGAACATCAGGTTACTGGAAAAAAAATCCTCCACTTGAGAAATATGCAATAGTTTCTGATGAGTCAGAAGTTGGAAGTAGTGACAACACAGCAGACTATTAAAAAGTCCTGCTTTTCAATACTGCCTGACCGCTCTGTAACCCAAAATAACATCACTGTAGAAATGTCATAAAGCTTTTTCATTTGTCTTAAGCATATTCATTTGGAAAACACAAGCTGGACAAATGATCTTGAGAATGGTTACTGTGGAATTAGACCATCAAATTTCTTGACTTACGTGCTTTAAAATCTTGCCCAAAAGATGGCACTAACATTGTTTTTAGTAACATATATTGGATATAGATTTAAGTCTCCCTTCCACCCCCGTAAAAGAATTGGCAAAATGGTTGCAAATAGACATTGGAAGATGATGCTTCATATGCACTGCTGTGTCAGTTACCCATCACTACAGAGAAATTAAGCTTCCTTCATGTTAGGATCATCAGAAATTGCATGCAGAAACTATTGCTGGACATGTAGATGTATCTGCCAAAGTACCCAGAGACTGAGCTATGAAACCTCCATCCCAACCAGGACTATTTAAATCTATGTAATGTGCCATACAATATACCAGAATGGTATCATACGTTTAAATCATGCACTATTAAATCTCTTGAAAAGTATGCTAAGACTAGATCAACTTCGTTGGACAATTTATATCTGATTTAAAATATTCAAAGAAGTATTACACTGCTGAATTTTATTATCAGTAATTTATTTCAGGTTTTAAAATATTTAAATTACATGCTGCATAAGGAATGGCAACTAGTTTGCATGTCTCCCCAAGCAGTGGAAGCACCTATTTACAATAGTTTCATAGTTTATTTTAATATGATTATTCTGAGCATTCATGGAGACCATCTTTCTTCTTTTCACTAATCAGCTCAAGTTTACTGGCTTGAAGAAGGTGGGCTTCAAACGAGCTAAAAAATTGCCATTGATCTAGCAAGAACAAAGCATTTGACAAGTGGAGGGCTAAGGTGGGGCTCCTTTAATTTACAGAAACATAAGGGAGAAAAATACAGTCTTGCTCACATTGAAGCCAGAAGAAAAAGGTCTGTCACAAGTCAGGCCCAGTATGCAGTTTTGTGAGCTTCTTCTGAACATCTGGTGATTTTTATTTTCATGACAAGCTCCTTCTGTAACAGCATAACTCATCCAGCTTCCAAAACCCTCAGGTAGATGTTAAGACACTATGATAAAGTTGCACACTTGATAAAACCAAAGCAAGTGACATAAGAAAATAATGAGACAAAAGGGTTAGTGTGATAGGTGTGACCAAATTTTTGTTAGGTCTTTTAGAAGCACGGTAATGAAGGACAGATTTGAGGGACAGAGCACAGAAAGTTTGAAAAGAGAGCTTGGAAACTGAAAATAAAGGCATCAGATAAAAGAAACTGAGAGATAAAGAAGGGCAATGTCATGGTAGGTCTTGAAAGAAAAATCCAGCAGCTTGTAAACCACAAAGTAAAGAGTGGGATGTTATGGGATCCAGGAGAGAGCAGCTATGGGTTGAAGCTGGGTTAGAAAGTGGAAGAGGAGGAGATGGAGGATAGATGGAGAGCTTGTGGTATGCTGGGATGGGAATGTCACCTATGATGGAGAAGCCAAAGGGAGATAGAACAAAGCTGAGCAAAGTGGTGTGGAAGCACTGCAGAGAAATGAGGACGTGGGGGTATGGAGACATCTCAGAGGTGAAGAAACAGCAAGGACTGGGGCTAAGATAGCTGGAAGGGAGGCAAAGAGGACCCATACATACCAGGTTTGTGTTTGCAGCAGCCATGTAGCAGCTGTAACCCGGGTATCTGAACTGGCTTATATTGAATTTAGCCCCAGAATATGAGGAAGAGAGGCAGCATGAACTATGCTGACGTAGCTTTGCACTCTAAAAAGATGTACCACAAGTGAGGAGGGTAAAGAATTGCAGGAGCTGCCCCAGAATAAATTTAACACTTAACACCACACCTTACAAAGCTGAAGTAAATTATGCCCCCAGCCTGCTGCCCTCCTGCTAAAAACCCCTCCTGGAGTCAGTCAGTTTAAGAAATGCAAGGAAAAGGAAGATGAGCATCTCATGGCTTGCTTTTACTTTTTGTTTCAGTTTCCCAGAGGCAGACTCAGGTTTTCTTGTAGAGATATATTTTTGTTGTTGCCTCTGGAATAGGCCAACCTTTACAGTCAGCCCCTTAAACTTTATTTTTCTTTGTGGGAGGAATTAAGAAAAAAGAAAAGTGAGGAGCGATGACTGCAATGCAAAATAGTGACAGAGGCATCACACCGAGATGGGGGAATTTACAACAGTGAAAAATTAGATACAGCTACTGAGGCCACCAACCACAGGTGGGTTCTGTCCTATTAACATAAAACCCCTCAGTTAAGAGGACTCAGAAGAGCATGGCACCAATTTATTGGAAGCTGCCATCACCACTCCCGTTGAGGTTCTGTTGAGTCCACAAGAAAAAAATCTCACGTGGTGTTAGGAGGGCCTGAAAACCCCCAAACCATTGCTGGGAAACTCCTCCACAACCCTAGCCCTGCTAGAAATATTTTTGTGTTTCAACACAGTGGATCAACTGAATGTAACCAGGTGCTTTTGCACGAAAGTGGAGGTGCTCATCTGTTTACAACCCCAGCAACCCATGGTGAAGGAGCACACCTGGAAAAAAAATACCTCCTACAATAGGGTGCTGGAGCATAACAGGACTCTGCTGCCCCTTCCACCCCCTCCAATTAATGAATTTTTCAAAAACCAAAGGGAACTGCCATCCTAACAACAGGAACTGGACAATTTGCAGTAGGTGCTACGCATGGCAGTGCTAGTAGCAGCAGGAGTGCCATGAATATGGAAGTGAGGAGCTAACAGGAGGAAGAGACATTTGGAGAGAAGTATCTTGCTCAGCTTCTCATAACAAAAAGTAGTTTTAAAATCTTCAGCAGTGAAGCAAATGGGTAGGGTGTCACCAGTTCAGCTGAAAACTCACTTGCACCTTATGGTCACCATCTGTGGTGTGGAACGTTTTCAACCTTGACAAAGCAGATTTGTCCGAGGATATTTCCTCTCTTTGAAATAAGAGAATTAGCTGTGGTAAAACCGGAACCCGTGTTGGCACATCTACACTCAGGCGATCTCTGGAAAAAAAAAAAAAAAAAAAGAAAGAAAAGTAAAGAAAAAATAGTAAAAAAAAAAAAAAGTCTATCATTGCAACAAGCGTCTGGTTGCCAACCTGTAAAAAATAACACCCCACCACCCCCGGGCAGCTCCAGCTGTGTCAGTGCTGAGCAACACCAAAGGCCACTGTCTCTTCCTCCTCCTTTTTAAAATATGAAGTGCCTTTTTAAAAGCCCATGAGAAGAAAGGCTCATGCAGCAGGTGGTCACATCTGTGCCCACCTCCCTCCATCCTGAACAATTTGCTCCTGAGAGCTCTCGGTGAGGAAAAGGATGGAAACTCCAAGCATGAAAGGAGGATGAGGGTGGGTGGAAGAGGACAAGGGCAAGCACTGCCGCTCACTTCTCGAGGAGGAGCAGAAGAAGATCTTAAAGCCCACGAGCTGTTTGCCCTCTTTCTCACCATAACCACTGTGGGAGAATTCCCCCTGAGCCTAAGTAGCTGACAAGCACAAAAATCAACATATGTTTCAGATATGTATGCACAGCCATGCTCCCTATCACTGTTGAGATGGAAGAAACCACAGCAACATAAAACAGAGATGGTTTCCTTTTGATTTGCCCTTCATTTGAGAATTCTCCACTGGCTGTAATTGCATTCATAATGCTGCCACGTTTGTGTATTTTTCAAAGAACTGAGTGAATGATCTGAAATGATGACTCCAGCTCTGGACACAGCCTTTTGTATCAACTCATTTCACATCTCAATAATTCCTGAAGTGTTGTAAGGTTCCTGGGTCAAGCTGGAGAGGAGCAATGAGGATGTGTAGCTCCTCTTTGCTTCTGCCAGGATTTTCCAGTGTGGCTTTGGACACATCATTTAATCACTTGCAGTCCTCTTAGCCTCCAAAATGGGGATCAACTGACTTCCTTATCTCAAAGGTATATTGTGAGGACAAATTTGGGCATACAACTTGCAGATCATGTTTTTGGGAGCCAGAAAACACTTCTCTAAATGGATAGATCCAGCAGAGCATCTTGGCTCTTAAAAAGATAATGGTGCTCTACTATCCCTGGCCACCACCCTGAATGTCACTGATATTTTTAATTTTTGACTTTTGAGGTAGTGCCTGGTCATAAACTGCTGCAGCTAAACACAAAAAAAGTTAAGTGTGTTCTACCCTGTTTCAACCTGTTGCTTTTGGTTTGGGTTTTTTTGACTGATCCTTGAATTTTACTTCTTCCTCCACAGTCTCCCTTTCCTCCCCATCACGAGGTGGGATCCCAGTGAGATAATATTCAGCAGAGCTGAGTAGCAATGCCAGGCTAATTAGAATCCAACTAACACAGTCAAATTTAACCATTTCACTTCCAGTTTGGGTAAGCAGTGTCACACAGGAAGTCCTGAGATGCAAATTAAGCATCGTTAGTGAGAGGCAACGAGTAGAGACCCAGAATGGCAATTGTCTGCCTGCAGAAACCACAAGAAAGGGCCCAGCTCTCCCCATCAAGAGCTTCATCTGTAACTCTGGCCTTTAAAATGTGTGACAGTGACTCAGAATGAAGAACACAAGAAAATCTGCCGAAAAAAAGTCGTTTGTCACAATGTGGGATTTGTTTCTTCAACAGCTATAACCTCAGCTTCCTGATTCAGCAACTTTGGTGCCTATAAATTAAATAAATAAAGTGAAATGGCAACATGCTTGCATTGGATGGAGGTAAAGCAGGGTCCAAAAAAAGAAAAGCACTTTGGTGGTCAGGAAATAACCTGTAATGTGCTTGGATTAAAGATTAGTGCCACTAGTGAAGTTAGGAGAACCCTTGTATGACCACCAAACTTCTGAAATCCTTAATTAGATTCAAACACAGGTGAATTATCAGCTCACTTGAACTTAGGGCAATACTTTCAATCTCTCACCAAGTGTTACAAAAGCACCCAAAGCCCAGTGCTGGGGTTGAAAAGCAGAATCAAAATAGAACAGATAAATAATAAATTAAATAACATAAGCTAAAGCCCCCTGGAAGTGAAAACTGATTAGCCAGATTTCACAGAGGGTTTCAATTAAGTCTGTTTCTCATTTTTGTTTATCTATATTTAATACTGATAAATAATGTTATTTCATTACAAGTCTCTGATGGGTGTCTGTAGTCTTTCTTAAAGGGACAGTCAGGCTTAAAACAATCATCACCTATGGGTTAGTAAAAGGAAAAAAGCATGCTTATTTTTCTCCACTACTGATGCTCGCATGTTTTCTTGCACTCTTTCTCCTCTGATTTTGCAGATGCTAGGAAGGGAGCTCTGCTGTGAGTACCCATCCTCTCCCTGTCTTGAAAACCTGGAATATTGGCTACTGCTGAGCTGAAATACTCTGCTTCTTGATTAATTTATTCACTCTCAAAGATAAGAGAGGAAGGTTCAGGAGGACCCAATTCAAGAGCTTCCCATCTCAACATGGCCCATGTGTCCCTGAGACCTGAGGATGGGGCAGGAGGAGCCCAGGTAGTTTTTTGCCACCATTATGTGTGCTTACACCTGACCCCATCAAATGCTTTTATTTACAGAGAAAATCCAATATTGAAAAGCCACTTCTTATACAATTAGGAAGCAGCACTGGGAAGCCTTTATCCAGGACGTGGTGACCCTGATCCCACTCATCCTTGCACAGCAGGCAGTAGGAATTCCCTGGTTGCAGCTGCCAGAGCTCAACACCATGACCTGCAGGTGAGAAACTCCCCTGAATACCTGTTCTTTAATTAAAAAAGAGGTGAAAAGGGGCAGCAGGTTAACAGGCATTTGTTTTAGATGAGGAAATGGAGTTTTACACAAAGTGGTAGCAAATGGGTGAGGGTTTTGGCTTTGTGCTCATCCTCCTGCTCCCAGAGACTTGACAGCCATGTACTGTGCCTTCAGTAAGGCCAAAACCAGCATTGCATTTCCTAGAACTGCTTAACACCGTTTAATTGCTCTAATTTAACCCAGGTGGTCTCCACAGCAGCCTTTGCCTCAGGCCTGGAGAAAAGCAGGGAGGAGGAAGCAGTGAATTTGTTACGGTCACGCATGGGAAGAGTTGAGAAAACTCAGCTGAGACACAGAGAAAGAAGGTGTAGCAATGGCATGTGTCCTATCTGCTCCTGCAGTGGGATGCTGTGTGCTATGGGGGCTTCTTTGCTTGCAAGATTTTGAAGTGGAAAGAACTGGGATGCTCTTTAATTTCTGCACAGTCCTGGGGACTGTCCCCCGTGGGGCACAGCTGTGCTCAAACCACCTAAGTGATGTTTTTTTGGAGCAGATGAGCATGCTAAAGTGTAGAGGTAAGTCTGTTACGTCAGAAGTCTTTTGTGTGAGTAACTCTAACAGAAGGAGGATGGGTGGCCTTCAGGAGGGATGCAGGAGCAGGGTGGTGGTGGCTGGTGCTGCCAGATCTGCTGCTGCATCCCTGCCTCATGAGCTGGAAATTGTGCTGTGGAACAAGGATGACCTTGTTACCTCAGATGGAGCCACTTCTTCTGCCCCCAGATTTTATCCAATTGTCTCTTTGTTTGGCAACCTGAGCAGAGCAGTGTCTCCAGCTGGACTGCTGGATGTCTGAAAGACTGAGGCTGGCAGGGAGCAGATGGGAATGTTCCCGGATTTCTGTCTCCAGCTCTGAGGGACGTGACTGAGATGCAGCACTCAGTATGCTGAAGTAGGGTACCTAAAAAATGCTGTAGCAAAATGCAGCTGGAAAGTAATTTTTTTTTTTTTTTTTTAAATTCACTCTGATTTCTCAGGCTGTTTCTCAACCTGCAGCTTGGGTCTGAACCTAGCAATGTGCAGAAAGAAAGGGTGCTGGGTGTCTGCTCACTTCTGTGTAGGCAAAGTAGGACATGTAGGATTTATGGCCACCTTAGTCTCAAGCTTCAGTCTCCCACCTTCAACAAGAACTCCCAGCCCTTAGAGCAGAGACTGAGCTCCAAGTCTGTTTGTAACCCTGCAAGAAATCCCTGGGATCAGGGGGAGAAAAAGCAAAAGGCAAAAAGGTTTTGTAATGCAGTGCTGAGAGCACTCACCTGGACATGGGAACCTGGAGCTACCTCAAAAGTAACATCTTCCCAGTTACTAAAAATGTGTCTGTCTTGGGAGCAGTGAACTGAAATGTCCTTATTCCTCTATGACTGCACCCACAGTCATGCTCCCTTACTGCTTTTTTTCTGTGCCATTACAGCTACAGGCATCCTAAGCCATGCTTGCACCAGCCCTGCTTGAGTCCAGAATAGACAGAAAACTGACTAAAGAAAATTAAGCTCCACCTTGATGTCCCACTTTTCTCAGGCTATGTTTTTGCAACTTGCTAGCAGATGGTATGTCTTAGGTATATCACTTTGGAGATGCCAAGTGATGTACTATCTATCAGTGTTTTTATTTAATGAGGAGGGGAATTTTGACTCCTACTTACACTTGGGAAGCTGTAATGTGGAGACAGGTGTGATGCTATTTCATACTGCCTGATCATCTCCCCAGAGCTCTTAAGAGCTATTTTTAATCTGGACACTAAAAGGAACGATTAATTAGGGAAAAATATCTGGGTGCCTAATACAAATTGCAGAGACAGTAATGGTGTGTTATAGCATCCTAATTTTCTTCAGAGACCACAATTAGCAGTGAGTTGGTCTGCACTAGGATGGTTTTTTTTTCTTTATCTGACAAAATAAAGGTTGCAAATATAGGGCAGCTGAGTCATAACAGGAGATGTATGGGAATCCAGCCTGAAGTGCCTTACGTGTGTGCCCACGTAAATACACTACACTTAAAAGGAGTCATTTTGCTTAAAAGGTGATGCTTCTAAAGAGAAATGTGAAAACTTTTAAGGGGTTTTGTGGCAGCTGGTGACAGCTTTGCTTTGCACTGCAGTAGGACAAACATCAGCCTTTAATACTACACATAAAGTGTTACCATTCAATAAAAGAAATTAAGTAAAATACAAGAGAATGAGGAGGAAAAATACAAGTAATGGGGTGTAGCTGCTGTTCTTAAAATGTGAAATAGGTGAAAATATTACAACTACTCATCTAAAATGTCACAATATTTTGCCATTTACATATAGGCAAGTCCTTGGTTTTCTCTCTCTCAGCTTTAATGTGGCATAATAGTTTCCATTACCTACACATCACAACAAAGATGTCACATTTTTGTGGCCTTTCATTGTGGAACAGATGTAATCCAGTCTTCCTGCTTTGTGGGTGTACAAAGGAGGATGGTTACGTTGGTGCAAGGTAACTTGATATTCCTTTTCATAATGAAATCCATTTTTATTCTGGGGGGGAACTGGTTTATAGGAAAACATGTATCAGTGATATAAACTTATTCTATACAGGGATCTGATTATCAAATAATCAAAACCATAAAGAGTTCTTGAAGGTGAAATACTTATCTCTTGGGTGTCCCTCTGTTGAATCTGAATAAAAAGGTGGGGATTTTCCCTCCAGAGGAACTTGGATGAGTTTCATCCATGTCTTTCTAAGGAAGTCAGCTGGTGCTGATCTTACTTGGCCTTTAGCAACAGCAAGTGAGCAGATTCTTTTCAGTGGGCATTTTCCATTGGGAAAATGCAGCAGAAAGGGCCAAAAAAATGTAAAGAAAGAAAAAAGGAACATCAGGAAAACACTAAAAAGTAGTAATAAGTTGAAAGTGCTATGAGAAGAGATCCTGCAGCTGATGACCTTAAAAAACAACCTCTAGCACCAAAGTAAACCACACTGCTGCCATCACTGCATAGATCTTTCATTTCCTCTCTACAGAGCAGAGGCAAAAGCCACTTGGAAGTAAATCAACAGCATAGGTGGGTGGAAAACTCCTCTCTGTTGCACAGGGGCTGTTGTGACTGTGTTCTCATGAGAAAGGAGAAGGGGCTGACTCTGCCAGGTCTCCTTGCATTGCCACCAGCCAAGGGGATGTCCAAGCCTTTGGTGCAGAACATGGGGAAGGCTGTGGTAGGTTCTTGGGCTCCTCACCACTTGCATTTCAGCCCTGTAGCTTTCAACATCCTCACCAGCTCTACAGCCATATGGGCCTATTTCAGTCCAGGACATCTCCAAAATAGATTTTTCATAACTTGCTTCCTTACGTTTCTAAATATGAGTAAGAAAGCTGATGAATGATGCAAGGAACAGGGGAACTCTTGGAGGCTGTGTCCCCTATTTCCCTTTCCTTTAGAAAATACATATTAAGCAGCAAATGTGTTTGTGTGAGAGAGGCTTTTTCATCAAAGACTTGGACTGACCAACCTGCCACCAACTTCTCTGCTTCACCATCACTGTCTTCTTGCCTTGGCCCAAGGCGGGAGGGGGACAGCAACAGCCCAGGCAGCTTCTGAGCCATGGTCTCTTCTTGGAGCCATGGAAAAGTGATTATGGATTAGCTGGGGAACTTTGGCTGGAACCAGGAGATCTCAGAGACACTTAAGGAGTTTTAACTGGCTGAACATCACCAGTTCTCTGCAGCTCGGCCCTGGGGTGGGAAATTAGGCCCCCAGAGTTTCGTGAATGTTTGCAAAGAGATATAGCTTGGACTCAGTGAATATCAGAGACTTGGGATTGTCTTTTAAATGAATTCTTCAACCTGTACCTCCATCTGCCATGGCACAAATGAACATTGCAGGCTGAACATTAGATATTTATGTTCATTTAACAATCTGTAATAAGCTATCGGGGCTGATTTTGACATGTACATTGAAGTTATTGCTTTTTTATCAATATCACGGTACATTTGTCAGCAGAGAATGATAATTGTATTGCTATGTATATAACCTATCTTGTAGTGTGACATTCTCTACGCTGTGCACAAATTGAATACATTTCATCTTAAATACAAGCCTATTAATTAAAATCGGAGAGAAAGAGAATTTTAAACTGCCAACTATGGAGCATCCCCAAGCAGCATCTTCTTCAATCTCTTCTCCTCCAGTAAATAACTTGGAGTCTCGCACCATCACCTACCCATCTATTTATTTCTTTGCTCTAGGCTGACAGAGGAAAGGCAAGGTCAGAGGTCTAAAATCAAGGGCACGAAAGGTAGGGAAAAAAAAAGGGGCTGACAAGGCTGCTGTAAAAGGATGAGAGCATATTTCTGTAGTACAGCAGGCATCGAGCAGCATCTGCTGTAGTTATGGCAGCAAGAGTACCTTTTGTTCCATCTCCTGCTTTTCACACACCAGTAACTTAGACAAATGCACTGCATATGTGGACACAGGTAGGCATCTGCACTTTTCAGAAGTGTCCAGCCAACTCTGACTTTTAATTACTTCTACATTAATTTCCTTCCATCCTGGCTGGGTGGGTTTTTTTTTCTTTTTTTTTTCTGAGGCCAGGTTGTAAGAAAAAGTAAGCTTAAAGCAAGAAATCCTTTTTAAATGACAACTCTTAACTCACACATACTACAATATACAGGATTTTAGGCACAAGGAAGACTTAAATAAGCCAGTACTGGCACTGAAGATCTGGGAAGGATTTCTCTGCCATATTTTAATGGAGATCATAAGAGAGAGAGTGAGTCAAACCATACTTGAAAACTAATTGCCTGTTATCCTGGTGGGATGATGGTTAACATTAAGGTTTTCTGCAGTTCAGGTTACAGGAGCAGTGAAATGTGGCTATTTTTATCAACTGACCAAAGTGCAATAAAACTGTAATAAAAATTCACTGGGAGAAGCTGCAATCATCAACATTTGCCTCTTCTGGCAGAGTATAAAGAAGAGAAAAAGGAACTGTAACTTATGCCAAAGTAAAAGCCATTGCTCAGGAGTTTTTTGTGCCATAGAACATCTCTTTGTGACAGCTATAAATAAGGGAAAATTAACTCTGTTGAGACAAAGACCAAGTTGTACAGGATGAGAGGCCACGTGCTATGACAGAGAAGCTCTAACCTTGTCATCAGTTACAGGCCTGGATTTCACATTGCACTTAAAAGCAAAGATGCAATATCAGTGTAAAGACCAGAGATTGGGCAAAAAATAGCATGGAAGTAATTGCCAGTCATTTCACCAAACTTATCAGGATTTTTTCTCTTAGCAACAGAAGGTGGACCCACACAAATATATTCTTGAAAATTCAGGAACCTTGACAAGCAATAAAGCTATGCACCTGTCAAAAAGGGATGGGGAGAGCAGGACCAGGATGCAGAGAGGATATTGCTCTGTTGGATGTCATCAAAACATGGTACTGTGAATGTAGGTATTTCTTTCCTATCTGTGTTAAGGTCTTACAGTGGTATTTTCCGTGAAAACCATTATTTTCCTTTCCCCTTTTCCTCCTTTTAGACCTAAATGCATGTTTTGCAATATTTCCTCATTGCCACAGAAGTCTGCTCAGGGAAAGTGGCTGTCTCTGCTCAGCTTTGAGTCTCAAGATTAATCAATGTTTATTAATTTCAGAAGCATCTTGTCTTGTCAGAATCCGCCCACCTCTGCTTCCAACAGTACCTGCCAGAATGGTTATGTGAAATTAGCCCAAACCATCACAGTCAGCATCTTGCTGATTCCTGCTGCAACAAGTTTTCCATTTACTAATAGCAATACCACGAGACAGCAGTTGGACCAGTTAGCTAGAGAGAGGCAGATTTTTCTGCCTTTTCATTCTCATGCACAGATGGAGACAAGAGGAGGCTCAGTTTAGCTTTTAAACATGACAGTGTAGCTGAAGTTGCTTTTCAACTTAAATTGACTCTATCCCCTCTACATTTTCTGCAAATTGATGTGACCATGCTTTCACATTACTTGGTAATATATTCTGTGCTAATAATGTAATCATTTACAAAACACTCTTTAGTTTATCATGCAAAAAACATTATCAAAAGATGAGCACAATCTAGGAAAGATCTTGTTTCACTAACAGCTCCCCAAACAGCCACATGTAATTTTTTTTTTCCAGAAATGACTCAGAAGATCATCTGCTAATCCCCTGGCTGGTACCGAATAGCTACCACTAGGTCAAACTCATAGCAAGGAGCTCCAAAAGGGCAAAATGTTGAAAACCACCATGGGTTTTACTTTGGAACCTTTCTTTCCCTCACACCTGCTAGGCTGGCACAGCTGAATTCTCCCATTCTTGTCAAATCTTTCCAGTTTAAGATGAGCAATAGTGCCAGATTTCTGAAGAAATATACCACTTAATGTAATATTCTCCAGTAAAGGTTCTCCTAAACACTTTTATTTGCAAAGGTTACTATGACAGCTGTTTGGCTGAATTTATCTTTAAAAGGGATATTTATGTTCTTCCACAGCTATTGGAATTCTTCTTTTTATTCACATGTTGTATCCACAATACAAATTCTTCTGAAACTTGAACGTGATTCGTTATTTAATTTATCAGGACCATCCTGTTTCAGTGCTACAGTTCACCTCATCTTCTTCATCTTCCACCTTCAGTCTTTAATTGGCTGCAGTTTTATTTGATGCACCTTTTTTCATCTTAATTGATCGTGCTGGGACAGCTCCTTTGGAAATGCTGGGAGAGAAGACAAAGTGTTTTCATAGATTTCAAGGCCATCAAGGTTCTCCTGCCTACCACCTCGTGTGAGGCAGATCACAGACATTTACCCATCTACCTCGACTTTGAGTCATTGAGTCTGCAGCTCAGTCACTTGTGGCTGAGCTAGAACACATCTTCTAGGAAGTTTTCCAATTTCAAAGACTTCAAGTGGCAAAAATTATCCCACATCCCATGTGTAGTATCCAAATGCTAAATCATTTGAACAGCTAAATTATGTGCAGTGCTAAAAATTTACACCTCGTTTCTGAGCTAACTTTTTCAGCTTTGGTTTATAGACAGACGACCATTTTCTGCCTTATACCTATCTTGTAGTTAAAAGGACTTCTAGAACTGTGTATCTTCTCTGATTTATTTAATGGGCTCAAATACAGACAGAAATAAATGGTATGTAATTGCAAAGGGATTTTTTTTAAGGTATTTTGAGTGCTGACTGGATAGGTATGAAGGAAATTAGCAAGCCTACAGCTTTTATATATATTTCTATTTATATATAGATATGATACAGCTATGGAGATGGGACTAGACACCCAAGTGGGAATTTCTGTAGGAAATCTCCCATACCAACACAGTTGTTTAAAGGCTACTCAGTCCAAAGCACCATTAAATAACTAATGCTGTTTCCTTCCTCTTCTTTATCTTCTCGTGGGCATCTCGGAAATTGCTGTCAGGTCTCAGATGAGTCAGGTGAATATGTTTGGAGTTCTTTGCAAGCACAGAGGGATGAGCAGAGCAGAACAACAAAGCTGTGATGGTACAGGCAGTAAGGGAAATTACCAAACACCTCATGGAAAGTCCTCCTTTTTTTTTTTTTTTTTTTTTTCTTTGGTTTTTTTTTTTTGTTTGTTTGTTTGTTTGTTTGTTTTTTTGGCTTTTTGTTGTTTTCCTTAGTAGCTTGGCAACATGTAAGTCTCTAGTCTCCTGAACCCTGTCAGCTAAATTATGTTAGGACTCAAACAGCTAGCAGACTATAAACAGGAGAGATTAGTCACCCTCAGATCCCCAGCAATACCATTTTGGAGAGAGAGAGAGAGTGGTTCCTGTATGACCCTGTGCTGTTTACAGTGGGGTAGCAGCAGGGCAGAACACGGGAAAGTCAGGAATAAAGGGATGAATGGCACTTCAGAAAAAATGGAAAACATTTGTCAGAACTGTGACCCACTACATAAAAGCTCCTGAGTGGTGCTCAGTGCTGTCTCACAGATGCCCTTCAGGAGGATGGAGTGGAGCATCACAGTCTGGTGAGCGGGAGACAGTCTGCTGCTCTATTTGAGCTGGATTCCCACTTCACCATGGTGACCAAGAGAGCTACATCTGATCTGCTCTTCTGGCAAGGGCCTCCATCATTTTTTGTGTCTACTCATCACAAGCCTCCTCCTCAGAGTTTTCCAAGAAACCTCAATCACCTGACAGAGTTGGACTTCCTTCCAGCTAATGAACGCAAGGATCTGAGGGTATCTTTGGGAAAAGATGTTCTTCTTTTCTGGAAGGTTTCCACAGGGAAATCACCCTGAGGACAGGTAGCCTAACAGTAGCTGACCCAAGGCTGTGTTCTCAGTTTGTGTGTATTACCAGTAAAATAGAGTATGGTGATGGGAATGGGTAAAGGTGTGGCCTTTGAGTACTTGAAGGGGGCCTAGAAGAAAGATGGGGATGGGCTTTTTAGGATAAGAGGATGTTCTTTTAAACTTAAGGGAGATTCAGACGAGATATAAGGATGGAATTTTTTGTGGTGAGACACTGGAACAGGTTGTCCAGAGAAGGTGGTAGATGCCCCATCCCTGGAAGCGTTTAAGTTCAGGGTTGGAGGGGACTCTGGGCAATCTGACTGAATTGACAATGTCCCTGCTCATTGCAGGGGGGGTGGACCAGAGGAGCTTTAAAGAGCCTCTTCAATTCAAACTATTCTGTGATTCTATGGTTATCCATTTGATCACTGACTTCAAAAATATATACCAGATAATTTTGAAGTCTCCAGCTCCACCACTATTCTGGAGTGATGTCACCTTTAGCTAGGACAACCCAGTCTCAGAGGTGCTGTAAGAGTTATCCAAGCCCAGTGCTATTGTTTCTGCTGCTGTGTTTTGTCTGGGCAGTCCAAACTCTTATAAACAGGAAACCTGAGACTTCAGATGATGTCTCCTGTTGAATACAGATGGGTACAAGTATTTGAGATTGCTGCCCTTCTTACAAACAAAACTCATTTATATGAATATTCATAGGCAGTTAAACTATCATGACTACTTAAGGAAATGCCTGGACTTACATCCAATAATGAGTGTGGGTTTAGGCTACAGGTCTTGTCCTAGATAGAGATCAATCTATTACCCAGTCCTTCAGCTGTGAGTGGTCATGGTTTTTTCCTGAAATTCTTACCCTATGAATACCAAATAGAACAAGAGTTTGTGCAATACTCCCAGAGATATCAGTTGACCCAGACTGTATTTGTTTGCATGAGACATCTTCATGGCACTCTGGGGAAAAAAACCAGAGTTTCAAACCCAGAACATCTCTCCTCAGACAAATCTGTTGAACTGTGGAGCCTTATTTCCTGACTTCCAGGTATTTCTGTTGGACTAGATACAGTAACACTTGTACATCATTCTGAGTCACTCCTTGTGCATATGTGCACATTACATCCATTTTCTCCTGCGCTGACAGGACATTGCCAAACGATTCAGTTTAGATGGAGCTGGCTCTCCAGCATAATTTTTCACACACACATTTTAAGCGCACTGAAAGCTGAATTCTGATTTACAACCTTTTTGGAATTTGTTTTTCACCAAGGTTTATGCCAAAGATGTTTTATTCATGTAAAACAAATGCCTGACATTTGTTTCATTAAGATATTAAACTTGCACTCCGTTTGCTCTCACCGAAGGTACCAGCCACGGGAAGGATTGCCAGGCCAGGCTCTGGCGCCAGCACAGCTAAAGGACTTGGAAAATGGCATGTGAGCTCATCTTTTGCAGCTCTGACTAGGCAGGCCCTGTTCAGAGCCCTGATTCAGTGGCAATTAAACAAACCAGAAAAGCACCCAACCCCACCCTTTGCAGCTGGAGCTTTGTCTGAATGTGATAAGAGATCATTAATTTTCAATTTGACCTCAGCCTATAATGTTCAAGTGGCCTCTTTGTTCTCCCAGCAATGTTACAAGCAAGGTCTGAGTCAAGGGAACTGGAAAGGAAATATTAAAATAGTCTGAAAAACCTCTTTAGCCTTGTGATCTTGCTCCTCCTAACTTTACTGCACACACCTTATCCATTGGACCATCACAGCTCAATGACATGGAAAGGAAATATTAAAATAGTTCGAAAAAAACCTCTTTAGCCTTGTGATTTTGCTTCTCTTAACTGCACACACCTAATCCACCAGACCATCACGGCTCAAGAACGTGGATTTCCTCTTGGTTACTGCTTCTTTCTCAGAACAAACAACACTGGTCAACCAAAGTGACCAGTTGTGTGATGGTAATAATTAATATTGAAGCCCCGCAGCAAAAACATGTTGTGAACAAACTGGCAGGGCAAAGTTTATTTATATCAAATGTCTGCTTGCAACGTTTATAACAATCTACAGGCAGAATAAAAGCTGAAATTCACTGATTAAAGTGTTCACTGTGAATAGCTTGTACAGCTCTGAATTGAAAGACATAGTTGAAGAAATTGTTATTACAATCCACTGCAAAAAGAGCTATTGTGAACCTATGGGCACATCAACAGCTGTCTATGGAAAATTATTATTATTAGAGAATAGAAAACGTCCTATTTTTAACAGATAATCCCAGAATCTGGGTTGAATTAGAATGAAGGCGAGCCCATCTTTCACATCCTTTTTCATTCAGGCATTTGGCAGGCTGAGACTTTACAGAGTGTAATTTAGGATGTATAAAGTGCTGTTTGTTACTGGTGGTTTCTCATCGTAACACCTGAAATAATTCAGCAGAGGACCTAGGGGTCCTTCTGCAGATATCTGACTGCTTATTACACTTAGGTGTTTTAGGCTGCTCAGTTTGGGTTCAGGGAGCTGGATCCAAGTGGTGTTCTAGGGTTGTTTTAATGTGGTTTGTTTTCTGCTTTTAAGAAAATCCAGTTTTCCAGGGACTAACTCATGCTCTGTACTGAAATGAACTATTTCAGTCCTAAGATTTCTCTCCTTCTGACAGAATTAACAGGACTGTATGACACCAGAACTGGGACCAGTCCTCATTAGAGACTTTATTTTCTCTTCTTCTCAGTGGATGAGCTTGAGGGAAAAAATTCTATAGAGGACTGTCCCACTAAGTATGAGGAAATAGGATATGTAATACCTTGACTGTATCTTCAAAAACCTCCATGACAGTCTGAGACCTGCTCCGAGGCCTGTGGAGCTCTGTGTCTGCAGCATGGGAAGGACATCTTATGCTTAACTTAGCCTGCCAAAAAGAAATCAGAAATGGTAGACAGTAAAAAAATTATTTTACCACTGACTGCTGATGACCTGCACTTGGTGGAGCAGAAAATGACCCTGTTAGTTCTGGCTCTGTATCTCAGGGCATCTTGAGAAGACGCATGAGCTACCAAAATGTCTTTCTGCATAATATAAAGGAAAGAGAGTTTGTAATATGAGCACAGAGAGGGCTCCCCATATGGAAAGTTAAACCTCCCAGCTTCCTGAGATGCAAATTTAAGTTTGTTCATGCTATTGATGTAAAAGATGTATCCCATGTCCAGGAAGCTGTATGGGTTCCAGGGCTTCCCTCTGTAGACCAACATTTCTGATGCTTGTTGGGGAGGGAGATGGAGACACAGTCAAGTCAGGAAAAGCATTAAGGACATTAAGGAAGGAACAACTTGAAATGCAGTGGCATAATGACTGCTTGCCAAAATACATAAAAAGTAAAATAATTATATTTCTGTTAACTAGCAAATTATAGGACTTTCTTTCCTGAATATGCAGACTTCAGGTTTATATGCCAAGTAACTGACCTCAAGGAATATTTTCCCTATAGATGTGAACTGTTATGGAAGTTTAAGGCTACTGGAAAGAGAGGGATGATGGCTGAGCTTGTAACTGATTTATTTGGTGAGTTGCTATTGAAGTCAAGCACAGAAACTGATGACAAAAAACCTGAGGTTTTTTGATCCTATTAGACTAGTAGTTATATGTAGCCTTTCTGAAAAAGCAAATGATAAAAATGAATGTGGGTGTGACTAAATATCAGCTTCCTGATGATAGATGTTCAGACAATCAGGGAAAACAAGCAGTATTTTCTAGGTTTCACCACATTATGTGACCAACATGAACAGCTCAGGCAAATCAGGCAGGGGCTGAGACCTGATTACACTTTATAAATACCCAGATGGGGAAAAAAGTCCTGTGAAATACTTTTACAGACAAATCACGAGCAAATTTTCTGCTGGTCACTGGGCAATGCTGAAGCTTGAACCCAGAACTGATTTCAAGTAGTTTTGTACTTCTCAGCTCTCTATTTATCTGCAGCAGAGTCAGTGAGTTGGTGCCTCTGTACTGGAGTGGTTATCACTGAGCCAACGGATGTAACTGTGAATATTGTGAGGAGTTCTTCCAGATCTGCATTTTGTATTTCAGCTGTTGATATTTTTTTATTGTTTTGTTTCCTTATCCAAATTTTAGTTGCTGGAGTGACGTATTAATTAACCAAATTTAGATTTGGTTAATTCAACAACTGGAAGGCTTGTATTTATCATTGTTCAGCAATACTATCCAAATGTCAGCTCTTAGTTTGAAAAATTCCTCTGAACTAGTAAACCAGAGAATAATAAAGATTCCCTAATTTGGTTTCACTAAAATAAACAGAATATTTTCTTAGTTAATTGTTTACGTCTACTCCTGTCGCTTCTTTCCTTTCATCCTTATTTTTCTTGTTTTCCTTTATTCACATTTCATCTCTTGAACTCCTTATCTCCCTAATCCCTTATCCTTTATGTTCTTGTTTTATCTCTCATTCCACCATTTTATTCCCTGTTTCCTAAGCCTATCTCCCTTCCCATGCTAGGCTCCCCAGGCTTTAAATGCCCTCTGAACCCTCTTTCCCTTTCCCCCAGTTCTCTACCTTTCTCTCTCATTTTTCCTTACAGCAATCTCCACAGAACAATACTAGAAGTTGAGCTGGCAAGCTGACAAAAAAGAACAGTTGGAAAGAAAAGTTTTACTCAAAGACAGGCACTTTTTTTTTTTTTTAAAAAAAAGAAGAAGAAATATCTATAGGAAGGTATTGCCAAATCATCTGCTTTTTCAGATGTGAAACTTTTAGCAAGGCTCTCTGCAGTGCTGATGTAAGGGAAGGAGCAGGAAACACTATCAGGTTGCCAGATGACTTGAGGATGGTGAGGTGGGATTCTTAAGTGCACGTGATAGCAGTAATTCAGGATATTATTCCTCATGTAAAAATAGCCAAGCAAAATTAACACAAAGGCTTTGGTATAAAGAGATAAAAGCCAGGAAACTCAAAGGCTCTGCAGCTCTTTTTATCTCGTTTCATTTTGGTTTAGGGGAGTGCAGGGAAGCAGCAGAGGAGATATAGTGGGTTTACATGAAGGTATCTGACCTAAGGTGTAGTCATGACAAAAGGCTGTTGTGTTCCTGGGTGGGAAGTGGGTAGGAAGAAGATCTGAGTGTAGAGAGATGATCTTAGGTTGGGGACACACGGACAGAGATGGCAAATGTTAAAGGCAAACCTAGAGCAAGACACGCAGCAGCAGTCACCTACGAAGGAGCAGGCTGGATGGTGGCTGCAGGGTCTGTGAACAGGACAAAATTTCAACTGTGATTTGCACAGGAGTATGTTTGTTACTGGGGGGCAGGGTAAACCACTTCAGGCGTCGTATTATGTAGTCTCAGCTTTTTAAAAGCTTAAGGAAATGTTCTTTCCCTGCTCAACCGACTGAAGCCAGAGCAGCTGCAGTTGGCAAACATCTATTAGATTGCATTGATTTATTCTGGATTTGAATTTTGCTCCTGGAAACAAAACGGTGATGTGAAAAGAGCTGTAGATGGGATTTCTCTTCCCATCCCCACTATCTGAGCCGATGACCCTGAGCTTTGACTTGCATTTCTAATAGCATAGACCTTCTTTGGTAAGAATTCCTTAGCACCTGTAGGTTATGTGTTCAATTAGCATCTATATCCTGAACCCAGCTGAGTTGCACAAGGTTTGAAAAAGTAACAACCAAATGGCTAATTAGGTCAAATTTGGGGCGTATCAAACTTGACAGTGTCTGGCTTACCTCACCATGGATTTACATAATGGAACTTAACGGCACTGAAGGCTGTTGTGTCAACTCTGATGAGTCTCTGGAAGGCTTTTTCCATAATTTTCTTTAAACGTAAAGTAATTCACTCAGAAGAATATCTTTTTGATAAGTTTTTCCATCTGTCCTCTACAGTGCAGGGCCTATCACTGCTCATTACCTGGGCTACTAACACAATAATATTTCCATCAGTTATCTTATTTTTCAGAACTCAGTAATCAACGTCAGCAACCAATTGTTTAAGAAATTTCCTTTTTAAAACCAAAGCTATTTTTTTCAGCTAAAACAGTACTGTTTTTTTCAACTGCAAAAGCCTGGGAGAGATGGCAAACCCCAGGAGGGCTCAAGGTAAATGCCTCTCCTAGTCTTTTCCAGAGATACCTCCAATCAGTGAGCAATAGAAAACCCCAAACAAAAACAAACAAATCAACAAAATCTTAAGTTAATAAAATTTTATATTCTTACTGTGGCTTCCTTTGTCTTCTAGCAGCCCATCCTGTACATCAAAGGTCACAAAGAACACAATGAGTCACTATCAAAACCCAAAGAATGCTTCGTGAACAATTACTATACAGAAATTGCAGCCTGGTATTTAGTTTCTGTGCCAACTCACAGTAATACAGCCCATTTCCTCTACATTTTTTTTCCCCTGCAACCTTTGTCTGTAACAGCAAACAGCTTTGTTAATCTGCTCATAGAGCTTGAATTTATTTTGGTTTGGGTGTACTTACACCTTTGCCTTTTTGAGCAGTGGAAAGCAGTGGTATGAATTCTTTCACTACAGCCCTTTAGGCTACATTTCTTTGGTGTCAGAGTGCACAACAACTCTAGAAAAGCTGCCAGGCTTTGTAGCCAAAAATGTCATTAGGAATACTGAAAGGGTCCCCTCTGAAACCCCGAATCCAAGTGCCCCCCAGAGAGAAATCAGCCATACATTAGCACATGCCTGAGAGAGAAGCAGGGTTGTTCATTTGCTCATATAGTTTAATAGCTGAGAAATAAATAAATAAAAAACCCACAACCTTTAAAAATTCTGCTGAATAAATATCATGAAGACAAATAAAGAACAGTTTTTAAGAAGGTGTGATTTGTGCTCATGCAGACAGATGCCTGTGCAATTAAGTAACAAATGCAAACTTAGCTTTGAATTGTCATTGTGTTATTACCTGTGCACTCCAGTTCTGCACACTGGTCAGTTTCTACATAGTCTTCTGGTTAATATTTACTGTCTATAATGAGCAATATTATGGAGTAGAAAGTTGTGATGACAAGTTGCAACAACTGGCATTCTCTCAACAATTCCACAATAAGAAAAGAGGGAAGTAAGATAATATCAGCCAGCTTCCTTCTGAAGAGGTTTGGTTAAATCAGAATTCTTCGTTTGAGAAAATTACAAAGCAAGAATACTTCAGACTGTTCTACCTAGCATGGGAGGAAGATAGTAGATATTTTTAATGTTACTAAAATAACCACATCCTATTGTACCCAGCTCTAGTAAAAGGTATATTGAAGTAAAACACTGTGGGGTTTTTTTTGTTTTCTTTCTCTCTTTTCTCCTGTATTGTGAGGACCATCCAAAGACTCTTTGCTTCATTATAACAGAAGTAATCAAACGTGTTTGGTGGATGTACACTATGGCTCATCAGCTGTATGCTGAAACTTTGATTTGTCTTCAATAACATTCACATCAGCTACTGACATGAAGGGGACTCCATGCTAGTAACAGATAGTGATAGTAACAGTCCCTTCAATGCACTTCACAAGTTTGGAGCCTAAATTTTGATTCTTTACTCTGTTATTAACCTTATGTGTAAACTTGCATGCATTTACCCACGCATTTTCCAGTTTTCAATCTGCAAAAAGGAGATGGTAGCACTTATGTATCTTTGGGGATTAAGATCTAATCCTGGAGGGGCTCCAGTCTGGCAGTGTTTTATACCCATAAAAAGCACCACTACAGCAATTGTGAATAGGCGTAAGTACTGACAGGTCCTCGTAAGATCAAGATATATTTTTAAAATGCCATTCTGAGGGGAATAATACTATCTTATCCTATAAATAATTAATTATTTTAAAAAACAAAGTGTCTTTAGTATCCTTGTGTGAAAGCTGCTATAGAAGGCTAATTCATAAATATTTTTAGAGCAAAATTTCAACTAAGCATTCGCAGTTTTTGTACATTCTTGGTTGATTAATTTTGCAAACTTGCATACACACATTTAATCTCCATTTTGCATATGCTTATACCTATCTGCAAATTACAAGTTGCATAAGTGCTGTAGAATTTGCATACATCCAAACAGAAGACTCGATTCTGCAGAAAGACTTTTAGAAATGTGACCTCTTCTAAGTTTTACAAGTAAAATATAAAAAACTTGCTGTCATTTATGATGTAGAGCAAAACCAGTGATGAAAGTCCTTGCTTGTGGTTGAGAAAACAATACCTTCTTCGATACTTCCAGGCAAAGAAATTTATTTTTTTCCTTTTTTTTTTTTTTTTTTTTCTTCTCTCACACTAACTGAATGTGGGTGGGAAACAGCAGAAACAGAAAGGGTCATGTTTGCTCCTTAAAATTTGAAGACGGTGTTTTTTTCCCTTGCCACAGATGCTCCATGCTCATCAGTTGCCGTGTACTTCTGAGAGAGAAAAAAAGAGAGAGAGAAATTGCCAATAACATTGGTAACCTTAAGTGTAGGCATGCATAAAAATTTGCTGAAAATTGGGTTGTGGTACATGTTCTTATTTTAGATTTGCCCTTGTTAACGTCTTTTTAATAAACAGGTGCATACACTTCCCCAAGCTGTCACTGTTGTTTACCCAGCCCGCACACTTTATAAAACTACTAATGGAATAGACCCAACCATCTTAAGGATCTGTGCTTTGATAAGCTAAAGTCTCAAATTTTTCAGGAAAAATACTTTCTGGTGATACAGTTCTGCTGGATACAAGCTTCATGAGGTTTGCATTTAAAGATAAAAAAAAGGTGTCACAATTTCACTTCAAAGTTCAACACAATGCAACATGGAGTTTCATACATGCTTGACATTAAGTTTAGCAACAAAGTGGGATGGATAGAGAGAAAGGGAAATGGAAAGGTGTGAGAAAGGTGAAAAAGACTTTCCTAGTGGAGTTCTCTTGTTCTGGATTCCATTACATGGATCAAATCTCTGCTGTGGTAGTGCAGGTCTCAACTTTCAGGAGTATGGATCTCATTTGTGGGGTCTATTGCACGGTTTGAGAGCAGTGGCTCTAGAGAAACTAATAGTTACAGCCCATGTATGAGAGTGGTTAATAGATCAGTAATTACTGTGCTATTGGAATAGGTAAATAAGCTAAAGGTATATAATTAACTGTAGTTTCATCTCATGAGCTTTTAGATTGCATTGCTGGAGATCAGTATTGTCCGATTGCAGGCAGCAAACAGTAATTGCTGAAATTTCTTCTAAGTAATACCTTGGGAGGAGTTTCTGAATTTAGTTCCTTGCTGAAGGTGTCAGTTCCATAGCCCTGGAGAATGTAATCTGTAATATTTATCCCCAGAGAAGTTAGGGGAATGACAGTGGCAAAAAATACATTTCTCTGTCTCACTGAAGTTACGTTCTTCAGGGCTGGATGGGTAACTCCAGGCTTCCATGTTTCACCTCGCCATGGACACCAGCAGTAGAGTAGCAAAGGACACATTTCTACAATGCAGAAAACTCTTCATATGTGGCTGAAAAAGCTGTTATGTTAAACAAAAGCTACCTACTTTCTCTTATAACATGAAGATTTCTAGCTGTTAGCACTCAAGACCTGCACCTTGAGAAGTCAGATACACACCCAAAGCTCTTAGGAGGACATTTAAACCTAGAGCTTTGTAGGGCTTGATGTGGGTAGGAGTGGCAAAGTGTCTCATTAGGGGAAGAACCCTGGAGTAGACTCCGTGCTGCCTTAAGCCAAGGAACCATGCTCACGGTGCAGACTTTGCCTCTAGCATTCTTCTTTCTGGGAAAAAGGCAAAAAAAGAAAAACCTTTACAGAGTGGAGAGTGGGTGCAGGACAGATAGAGTGATTTGCCATGAAAAAAGTTGGAGGGCCCCATTAGAGGCAAAGTTATTAGGCCAAGCAAACAGTTAATCCCTGTCACACAGAGGTAACAGAGTTGACAGCCTTGAATTCTAAATTAAAGGCACTTTCTGAGCTCCAGAGAAGTGACTCTTTTTTGCAGCTTCCTCAGTACCATCCGTCTACCATAATGCTGTGGTCTTTTTCTTTCTTTAAATTCTGGGCTCAAACTAATTACTGGCAGGAAGTGCCTATTTTTATGCCATTAGTATGCAAATGAGTGAGAAGTAGAAAAATATTCTAAAGGAACTGTTACAATATCTGTCCACAGATTACTGGCCAATTAGAACATGGGATTAGGGCTGCAGGACCCCAAAAGGGTATGGCCAAAGTCTTTCTGCTTGGGTGCCCCAAGTGTAGTTTCAATGGGAACTGTATATACATGGTCCTTTTCCTCAAAAAAAAAGGGAAAAAAAAAAAAGAGTTCAAGCCTAAATTGCCTGCTTACAAATGAGCACTTCTACGCTTGAAAAATGAATGCCTCCACTTCCTTGCCTCAATTTTTTTATCCATAAATTGGGGATAAAACATCCTGTTTGTCTGCGTTCCAGCACATGCTGGGGGTGAATTATTCAGCTGGACTGAGGGTCTCCTCATCTCTCTCCCTGTCTGACAACAACTGAAAGACAGAAATCTTGTATTCATAAAATTATTGCAATTTGAGTGATAAATACTAAAAAACTTCCAGGTTTTAATTCCAGTTAAAAAAGAAATCAGAACAGGAAGGACTTTCTGCCTTGTGACATTCTGGCTTTTCCATTGCTTGATAGTATGAGGCATTCACAGGGGCAGGAGGCTGGAAAAGTATTGGAAAACAACTTTGCTAATCTTCTTGAACTTTGAAAATTGTGAAACAAAATGCTGCATTATCCTAAGGGTATTTCTCATGCAAATCAGCCTTCTCCTCAACTCTTTCATAATCACCGATTAGCCAGGGTAGGAAAAAATAATTCCTCAGGTTACTGTTCTTGATGCTTCTCACAGCTGTACTCATTTTACTTTACCACTCCATTAGATATTACTCATCTTCACTTTGCATTAAAAAAAAAAATTAAAAATTACATACCAAAGATAACACTACACTAAGTTGAGTCAGTGTGACAAACATGTCTCCTCTGAAAAGTTTTCCAGGAAAAGTTTGTCACTCTGGCCAAAGCAGAGGGGATGACAAACCAGGCAGTGATGGCAACACCTGCCCTGAGTTACACCACCTGAAAAGGTTTGGTTAATCGGGGAAAAAAACACACACCTCCCACTCATGTATCACTGATAGCAGCTCTGATTTTCTCTCATTTCGTCTGCTCCTCTGAGAAGGACACCTTTCTATTTATTTTATTTTTTTTTGGAGCCCACCTGGTGCACAGTTCCTTGTTATTTATTCCCCCCACCTATCCTTCCTCCCCAAACTCTTTTTAGCGGCTTCCTTGATTGCTTTGCAGCCCCGGCAGCGAGCAGTTTTGTTGCTTTTTCACCCTTCCTTTCGCTTCCCTTCGGTTTCCTCCTTACTCCGCGGCCCAGCAGCCGGGCCCGGCCGGCGGCCGAGCTTCCCTCAGGCCCAGCGGAGAGGCCTCTCCTGGGGAGCCGGGGATCTTCCCCCACCTCAGGTGCTGCCCAAGCGGCGCCGGGCAAACCGGGACCCCCCGCCCCATGGGTTGGGTGGTTCCGACGGGCGGCGCCGGGCCCGGGGGGCGAGCGAGCGAGAGAGCTGTCGGTCGGCGGCGGGGCCCGTCCCTGGGCCGCGGGCGGAGGAAGGAGGGGGCCCGGCTGGCGGCTGGGGGAGGTTGGCTCTGCTGCGCGCCGAGGGGAGGGAGGGGCGGGCCGGGACGCCGGCGCGTCGGTGCCGACGGTCTCCAGGCGGGAGTGAGGAGGAGGAGGAGGAGGAGGTGAGCTCCCTCTGGGTGGGGTAAGGAGCGGGGCCGCCCGAGCCAGCCAGGAGGGAGGGAAGGGGTCAGCGCTGAGCGGCGGGGCGGGCGCTCGGGCGAGGAGGGACGGGGTTGAGGGCCGGGGGTGACTGGAGCTCTGCAGGCAGGAGGAGAGAAGAGGAGGGAGGGGGGAAGGGAGGAGGACCCGGCCCGGGGAGCCCCGCTCGGTGCGGGGGGGAGCCGAGGGGAGCCGGGCTCGGCGCCGCCGGACGCGGGTTTGCGCGCTCCGCCTGACGCCGCTCCCCGGCACCTGCGGCGCGGAGGCGCTGACGGGGAGGGCCGGAGCCCCGGCTCCCCCCACTAAGATGGCTCCACGGCCTTGGCGGAGGCCTCCGGGGAGGCTGGAGGGGAGGTGACCGGCGGGAAGGGGCCATTCGCGGAGGCGGCAGGCATGGGCTGCCGCTTCTCCTCCTCGGCGGCCTCAACGTGGTTTGCCCGCGCTTCAGCCCCCCCGGAGCCGCTGCTGGGGCCGGGCAGGGCCTTACCGGGCCCCTCCGGCATCTTTCCCCGGTGTCCTCCTCCGGGGACGCGGAGCTGCAGGGCCCGTGGAGGGCAAAGCGGCCTGGCCGGGCCCAGCTCCCTGCAGCCCGGCTCAGGGCAGGTGGCAGCCGGCGGGACGGTGCCTGCTCTGCCAGGCCTCAGTCACCCTCCGTAGCTCCCTCAGTCCTTCAAGCATTTAAAATCCGTCTGGGGTAGTGAGGGGAGTTTGTTTTCTAGAGGCAGTCTTTATATATTTGTTTGTTTTCCCCTCAAACACAGGCTTTGCGGGGCAGGGACGGCTTTTTTGCGAGCTGTAAAATACGAGCTCGGTTTCATTCCGGATGCCACTAATAGTGGAATTAAAGCCTTAATGTGGAGACACGAGTTCTGCTGGTGGGACCGTCAGGAAAACTTGAAACCTATTTGGTGGCTTAGTGTCATGCTGTAGAAAACCAGGAGAACAAAAACCCGAAAAAAAAAAAAAAAATACTCGAGCTTGCAAACCACCCAGAGGTTAGGTGTAATATTTATTCTTATAAGCTTAAAAATGCCATGTGATGGAACACTTGGTAGCAGAGGAGCTGCTTCAGTGTACACTGTGCGAAGGGATCCCAACTTTGGGAAAGTATCTGGGATGAATGAGACTTGGCAGGTCTGCACAGATCTTTTAACACATGACTGTGTGATGATTGGAGTAGCAGACTGGAGGAAAGGAGCTGTTGGAGGTGCAAATGCATGCACTTTTTTTGAGAAGCAGGGGAAAGAGTTTGAAGCTTACTTTATGGTAGGATTTTCTGGTTGACAAGAAGTGGGTGCATTACCAGGATTCAGAGTTTAGCCCAATAGTCAGGTAAAGATAAGTAGCAGATTGTAGCGTGGCTTAAAATGATGGTTTGGCAAATTAAATAGAGCTGTTTTATTGGACTCTATTAACCTGGTTAACCTTAGATCTTAAGCATGACAGGGTGTTCATGTAAAAAACCTCCATACAAAGTACAGTATTGAATTTTAATTGGAGCTTTCATGACCTAATGTAGAGTGGTATTCTTGCTTCATTATTTTTTTCCCTCTTGGAAGTCCAGGTGTAGTAAAATACATTGGTGGAATAAATTCTAACATAAGTCTGAGTGCTATTAATCCAGATTGCATACATAAGTTAAGGACAGGGTGTTTATAAATACAGTGCTCATTTTTTTTTATAAACCTACTGTGTTTAAAAAGGTGAGGATCGTTCTCAGTAGTGCGAGATACCATTTTGACAAAGTTCCTGAATGGCTTCCCAGTCTCATCATTTGCTGGCTGTTGAAGCAGGCGTGGTAAAACCTAAGAAGTGAACCCACTGCCCAGGTCAAGGTGTTGGTGCTTTACAAACATGATGCAAAATTCTTTCCTTTGCTGATATATACAGAATTTTGAGTTTTGATGCTGTACTATTGTCAGAACTGCTGCTTGGAGTAGGGCAGTAAAGCCCTGTGAAGGCAAGAACAGCACTTGGTGGTCTTGTCTCACAATTTAGCCTGAACGAGGGAAGGTGTTTGGCACACGTACCACTAGCATGATTCCAGCAAACATCTTCTGAATTTCAGTCTTTTAGGAATTGCCATGGGTTAAACACCTGTGACTTCACCATTGTGGATCTCCCTGCTGCCTTACAGTCAGTACTGAGTCCAACTGGTACTGTTGAGAAAGTCATGCCTGTAGCTTGCAAAGTGCCTGCTTTACAGCTGAAACGTGTCACTGGTGCTGCTAAGTCACTTAGATGGTAATGTGAAAGTTATACAACTTCCTAAATGTTGTTTTAAAACTAAAATATAGACATATTTTAAAGACCTGTTTGGCTGGAGGCCCATTTTAGAGTGGCCGGTGAAAGTAATAAACTATCCTCACACATTTCTGCTCAATAAAATTTGAGAGTATGAAAACAAAAAAGTTCCTAGTTTAGCTTTTTATAAAATGTTTTCTATACCCTACAACTGCAGTGTTTGTTCTTGCCCAGAGCTCCAGGAAGAGCCACAGGTTTTGAACCTTTTAGGCCTCTGACCCAATCAACACTGTGGATATCTGCTATCTTCTGTCCCTGATGAACATTCTGGTTAAAATTTCTAGGTAGTTATTTTTACTAAAAGGGATAAAAATACATATACTGCGTTGTTTGGCTGTGGAAGGTCAGAATATGTTTGTTCAGTGCAGCCTTAGATAGTTCTGACTGGGAGAGCCATTGAGATAAGACACTTCTGTAGCAGTTGATGAGCAGATACTTAATGTTGAATATTCTTTTGTATCTGCTCTTTGAGTTGCAAAGAGAAAGTCTTGACCAAAGACTTGAAGTCTTAAATAACTTGGTTAAAGAATTGCTATTTCTTCAGAAATTGGAGCCTAAACACTGTGCTCAGAAGCAGCACATTTAACATATGAAGCTACCTCCTGTATGAACAGAATTGTGTTCTTGTGTAAGGAAATACACAGAGAATATATCAAGGTTAGATTTTCATTGCTGCTGTTTTAAATAATGGGACTTTAACTGCTGTATTTTAGGGTTTCTGTGTACTACACTTTGAGATGCAAGCCACTGTATTACCAAGGTGGATGTGTTGCTAACTTTAACAGAGCATCTCATTGCCTGGGACTTGGTCCATAAGTTATAAATATTGCTAATTTAAAAACATGAGAAGTTGGGGAAGAAACTAAATATATTTGCAAGGTTGTTAGGAACACACGCAGCAGACATTTTAGAAATACCTTGGCTGTTAGGAGTTTTTTTCTGTTTCTTTGTGAGAAACGTTCTCTACCAAGTTTGTAAAGCAGGAAAATCACCTTAATCTTTGTTGGCAGAATTGTTAACGAGGGGCTCCAGAGAACCTGCCTTCCCCCTGCCTCCAGCCATCTGTGAGTGGTGCAGTTAGCAGTGGTGAAGTGGTGCCTTAGTGCTGTAAGGACACATACTCCAGTGTGAATTTCACTTCTGAACAGATACATATCAAAGTATGTCTTAAATGTACACCTTAGCTAGCCATATTGCTGCACTTCAGATGTGAAAGTAAAAATAAACGTGTGAAGCACCAGGCACAGAAATGAAATTTAAATCTGAAAACCAGCTCTCCAAACAGCCTATTATCCTAAATCCTGGACCCCAGATATATGTATATATGGGAGCATATATATGTTTTATTTTTGATCCACAGTATTTCCTGTAGGCAAGAAATCAAAGATCTTTTCAAGTTATAAATGACAAGTAGGGAAGCCAGTATTTCAGATTGCGAGTATTTTGGGTATGAGTAGCTCTTTGATGTCCAAATGAGAGCTGAAGGAATGTCTAAAATTAACAATGAAATAAGTAAAATTAATGATGAAATGCAGAACTTGGAGGAAAGCAGGCAAGGACCAGGTGTGAAGTGTGGTTTTCTTTTTTTTTCCCCCTGAATTTCTAGGGCAGAGATACAGAAAGAACAGAAACACTTGAGACACATAAATTCCAAAGTAAGTGCTGTATAAGCAACTTTGCTTTAGATATTTCCATGTGTGTAGATCTACATATAATCAAACGTGTGAAATTTAATACATATGTGATTAGCAGAAGTTTTCTTGTTGCTGCTACAGTTGAAAGTGGATTTAATATCATCCTCATACCTTTATTTTGCTGAATTGTTATAAAAGTTGTTAAAAAGTCATTGTTAGGTTCGAAAGGAAGGAGGAGTTTAATCAGTTTTGTGTCTGAAAACATCTTAACATGTTATGTCTGTACAACAGTGCATCCAGTGTGGCTTTACATGATGTTTTCCAGTTTTATTCCAGGATTGTATTGGGAAATTCTGATGCCTTGCTTGTGCAGCAGGTTGTCTGCGTAAATGATGCTCAGTGGCAGGATATTGCCATATAAACTGTGGGCATCTTTTCCTCTTAGAAGTGTGACAGTAGTCCTTAAAAAGGTTACTTTGGCCATGCCTCTGGCAACAGGAATCTGGTGGTAATCGTGGGCTCAATGAATAAAAGACCCTTCAGAATGCAAGATTTCTTTCATAGATCTTGTTAGAATCTGTCATTGAGGAAGAAAAACCCTGCACCCCTTCAGTTCATGCCTAAGTAGTTGGGGACATTAATTATGATGCCAATTTTTATTACTTCTCTGGCATGGATGGTTTACTGAGATGAAATTCCATGATGGGCATTACTCACCCTGCCAGGACTCAGTGGTCAAGTGTGTTGAAATAAAGGATGAAGACCTCTCTGTATTTTTATTTTTTTTTTTTAATCTGAAAAGACAAAGAGAAGCTTTTTCAGAGAACTGAAATTTGTGTTGTGTCCTCCTAAAGCCTAATGAAACAGATGTAGTAGAGCTGCTGTAAAGCCATTTAGATGAACTTCCAGAATATCACAAACCTAGTTGCATACATGTAAGAGTAAATATTTGTGAATGTTGAGAACTCGGAATGGAGTAGTTAGCTAAAGCAATGATGGTTTGTGACTGTATTGGCAGAATATTTGGGAGAAAGAACAGTGGAAATAGCTGCATTTCTAGGACTTGGAAAAATACCCTTTTCTGTTCCTTCCAGGCAGATTGGTTTGGATGAAAAAAAAAAAAAAAAAAGCCTTGGAATTGTGAATTAATGACATTGTTTTGGATTATCTGATCATGTAAATCTTGCTTCTGTTCTCCGAGTGTTTTATTTACAGAGTGACATAATTTAAAGATGAAAATCTTTTAATTGAAGCACAGATCCTCATTTCATCTGATGCTTGGCATCATCTTTCTGCTTTGATATTTACTTTATGTACAAATGTTCCACAAACCAAAAATTCAACAGGTAGTTGGACATATTGCATCTTTCTATATTCTTGCCTCCCCCTCCCCTCTCAAGGATTACATAGGGGATGTGCTGTATCATAACACTGCAGAATAAGTAATCCTGCAGTATTTGGTCAACTTCTGTGTTTCTTGGTTTCCCAATCAAAACTTTTGATATTTTGATATCTTTTCTATCTACTGGATTGCAGGCTAATAGAGTAAATTTCTGGGTATGTTTTGTGCTAATCTAACTTTAAGAAAGCTTTAATAAGAAATACGCTTTGTTATCATTAACTTGGTTTTCTTTTTGATTGTAATTTAAATGTAAAGGCAGGATTTTTGGAAATGACTTTAGGGTGGTGCTGGACTAATTAGTAATTATTTCTGGCAAGGCATAAAAAAATTGGTTGCTCTTGTGCCTAAGACTAATAGCATGCTTTGTATTTAATATGTAGGTCTTTTGTAAAGCAAATGATTGTACTAATAAATGCAAAATAGACATGTTTTAAGTTCCTCTAGTATTTGGCATGCTGAGTCAGGGAGTCATTTAGGTTTTGCATTGATAGTTAAGTTTCCTAAGGAAGGCTGTCTCTCCCTGGAAAAAATGTGCATTTATATATAACCTTTAAAAAAATCCCATTCTTTTAAAGGAATGGTAGTAGTTGAGCTGGAACTTGCAGTAGCAATTTTGGAATTGCATATGGCTTTTCTACTAGGCTCTATTCAAGGATTAAAAACAAAACAGTACAGTGCTTTATAGAAGTATTAATAACTATTACAAGTTTTTGCAAAGAGTTTTAGGATTTTCTGTGTGGTATGTTCACCACTGAACACATTCATTGAGCTGAATTGCTGGTAATTGGTATTTCACCCAGAAGTGACTCAGGTGACTTAGGAATTCCACCACCTTCAGCATCCCTGTGCATGTGGAATGTCTTTCCTAATCAGGCTTAAGGGAGGGGGTGGGGGTGTGTGCTCAGCACAGTAATGATTGAAACCCTACCTTTTAAAAATAAGCCAGCAGGGGCATGTGACATGAATGCTCCTCTCTGTCTTTGCCCTCTTCTTGTCAGACCACAGCTTATCCTGCTCTGAGACATCCTTCATGACCAGAGGACACTGCTGGAGCAGAAAGCCACTTTGTGTGCTCTTCTTGTGGAATCTGTTTCATGATTAAACTTGTGTAAGTCACAACCCCCAACATGCAACTGCAGTTTCATGGTAGCTGTGACATTATTTTACTCTTCATGCTGTGAATTTCATTCGATAGTAAAATGAATATGATATTGGCATCTTAAGTTGGTAGTCAGTGGAGAATAAGGAAGCTACACTTTGAGCATCTGTATGCAATCTTAGCGACAAGTAGGACCCTCTGGAAAGCTGTTACTGTTGGGGCAGAACTAATCATTCCATGTGAAATTATATAAGGAGAATTAGCTCTGACTCTACCTCATTTCCTTTCATACCGCTGTGAAAATACGCACAGACACATCAAACCTTCCCTCCTTATTTCTCTTAACTACTTTATTAAATACTCCGTTTTATTAAGGCTTATTTATTGTAGGTGCTAGAAACAAAAATACCTGTGTTCCTTGGTACTAATGGGATGTTTGTTTTTTCCCAGTTGGACACTTTTGTTTTCCTTCTTGGGACTGGATTCCTGGGCTTGGTTGCCATTGCTTTCTCTGTACTTTGACTTTATTTCCCTGGTGGACCATTCAGAGTACTTCATATTTAAGGTAGCATGCTTGACGTGATAGAAAATTGTCAATCACAGGCTGCCTTGGCTATTTAGAAAAAAAGAGTTGTCAAAAGCCTGCTTGGAGCTCTAAGGAGCAGTCAAGTCACCTGCTGATTTGCCTGGCAGGAGCCTAAATTCATACAGCCTTTAGGTTTAGAAAAGAAAATGCAGCTCTCTGGAGGTCATTCACTTTGTGCTAAGGCCCTGTACTGTATGTGTGAGCATCTAGCATTCATTGTAAAGCCAGGCATGTATGTGTAGATGGTTTCTGACATGTTCATCTTACCAGGTCTTAAAAACAATCGGGGAAGATTCTAGTTTTTTTTTTTTTTCTAACCCGTTAAGCTTCTTGTCTTTTTTTCCCTGCTGTGGATATTGCAGTAGTGGGACGTGAGCATCATTTTTGTAACTGCTGTTAACTTATTTTGAAGCCTGTGCCCTCTTTCTTTGCTCATCTTTTTTTCTGTACTCAGCAAGCCTGTTTCCCTTTAATTTTCCTGATTGCTGCTTCTGAGCTTTTTGCAGTTTTCTACATCTGTGTTCCCAGACCTGAACATAATGTACAAACAGTGTCAGTGAAGAATAGATCTTACCATCTTTTGCATAAGATGCTCCTGCAGATAGAAATTTGAATTAATTTTTCAATTTTTGCATCCAGTTCAGTGTTCACTTAGTCCTGTGTTTTTCAGTTCTAACTCAACACTTGCTGCCCTTCCCAGCTAACTACAAAATTTTGCAACTTGTTCATCATCCAGGTAATAAAACATTAGATAATCCTGCAGTGATGTGAAGGCTGAGAGAAGGAAGCTTACTACAGAGTCCTGCAAACCTGTATCATGATGCAGACCTGACCTTTGGAGATGGAGTTGCAGAATATCTGTGTTGTGCTCTGACCCCTTCACTGTCTTTGATGCCTCTTTGCTGGTCTTGGTTTTGTCTGTCTTGTACTGGAAGCCTGGAACTGGGCAAAATAAGTTGGACATCTTCTTGCTATAGGTGTTTAGGGAGGGGATCTTTAGTGAGATTAAAAAACCCAAGCAAAGGTGGAGAATGTTTACATGGATGTGCACACCTGGGGTGGTGGTGGTTCAGTTTCTTGGAGTGATGTGTAGAAATCACCTGGAATTAATTGGTTTAATGTACATGTGCATGCAGCTGTGTTTGAGGACCTTGAGATGCATCCACACACAAGTGGTCATTCTTCATGGCTGCTAGATCAACACTTGAAATATTTGATCCAACATTTCAATATTTGAATTGTTATTTTGTGAGTCATGTAGATGAGGAAGGATGGAAACAAAAGGAAGAAAGGGCATCTCTAGTTCAAACCCTTTTATTTTGTGCTATTTACTTGGATCATAACCTGCAGGTAGTTTGTGTTAATGTTTTAGTATACCTGATGAGATCAGAAATATCTTACCCTCTGCACTGGTGTTTCCAAAAACCCTGCCTGAGATGCTGCTATAGAGTCAGAAAGTAGCAAGGACCATGGCTTCCAGTTCAGACAGATGTGACTGCAGCATCTGTGCCTAGGAAAGCTGCAGTCTCATCTGCCTTCAGGATTTATGGGACTCCAGAGCAGAAGTGGTGCAGATAAGGCATGTCCTATGAGGTTTTGAAATCTTTCTCCTTGGACTGTAAAACTTTACCTTACTAGACCTACTGGAAGTACATCTCCTATAATGCAGTCAAACTGGTATAGTTATTATTAAATACTTTTTCCCAGACTCTTCAATGGTAACTCTCATATAAACAGTAATATTAGAAGGGTTGAACCAGCTGATCCTTGAATTCACTTCCAACCTGACATTGTATGATTCCATGATTATCTCTGGTGGTGTTATTTGGGAGGAAGAGTTTCTATGGTTGCCTTTGTGTATTGGCTGAGTACATGGCCTTAGCATGTAACTGTGTGTAGTAATTTCTGACTCAAAAGCTGTGATGGGACCCAAAGAATAGTTTATAGAGGGTTTTTCACCTTTTTTTTCTTATAATAAATGCTGGTGTTAAACCTTGGGACCTCTAACTTGGGATCTTCATTGGTACACAAGCTAGAACAGCAAGAAGAAACACCCCAAATCCTTGCCTTGTTGAAAAATCAGTCTTTCCCCTTGGTTAACTCTCAATGGTGTTGATTTCTGTGTGGCCTAAAATTCTGCATATTCCTCTCTGAGTTGAGAGCTCTGCCCTTATTCTGGGCACCAGTTGGATGTCTGCATTCTGGGCTCAGGACTCTCCTGCTTTTGGCAGAGCTCCCTGTGTGCTGTGCTTCACCTCTGCTGTTTGAATCCTGCTCTCCAGGGATGTGTCAGGTGAGGCATTCTTGCTTTTCTTTCCCCTTTCAGGAGAGCTCCTCTGGCCTGTTGTGCAGCCTGTGGGAAAGGGCAAGCTGGTGACCTTCCTCTGCTCCAGCTATAACCTTTTTTTAAAGGACTTCTTAACACCCTGCATGACAAGCAAAACAGGTATGCTCTGTGGGAGTGCAACAGAACACACATAATTTGGAAATAAGTTCACCAATAAGTTCTGCAGAAGAAACAGCCTGTAAGTAATACACTAGAAGAGAAACTGGATGAAACATGAAGACAGCTTCCAAATGAGAAAAGCAGGTGGTTTGCATTATTTCCTTCATGCTTAGTTTTTTTATGCTGGTGTTGTCGTAACAATACACGAGGAATGATTATGCTTTTCTCTCAGTGATGTTTAAAATCTGATTACCTGAATATTTATGTTGCTTGGTACTTAGAAATATTTGAAGAGTTTTATTCTTCACTGGGTTGTATAGAATTTTGGAAGTGGAACAGTGTATTTCATTGCAGACTGTCCTAAACTAATTTCTTAATTGTGTGAGTGTATTATGTATTACAGTTAAGAAAGTGAACTTTGAAAATGTAGTCATTAAATTCTGTTCAAGGTGGGAACTCTGTTCTGTTTTCTAGCATTAATTATGCCAGTTTGAAATTCTCAGTTTCATTTAAAGGTAGAGCTTTTTATTTCTACGTAGTTGTTGAAATAAGTTACCAGTACAAGGAAACATTCTACTAATAAACGAGGGATGGCTGGAGTTGGCTCTGCTAACTGAGACAATTTAATTCATCCATCATCAGGGATGATGTTTCTTAGCAACACAAAGTTGTTTCACCCGGGGCACTTTCATGAACTTTCACATTTTTCTTCTTGGTAGTGTTTTATATGACCTGAAGTTTGTCCATCTGTCCTGAAGCTCCCAATGCTTTTTCCATTGCCTCCAATGATCAAATGAGCTGATGTATATATATATATATATATTTCAGCTTAATAATACACAGAGATGACTAGAGAACCATTTCGCATGTCAGATTTTCCAAAGGGTTCTGGGAAATTATTTGTTGGTCTGTATAACAAAGCTAAAAGTTATTGAAAATGTGTTATAGTTTCATAATAAAACAGAAATGAAAAATATTGGCTTGGGAGCTAACTAAATGCTTTCTGATAGCCGTGGCCTCAAGGGGAATACTTGGATCATTTGTAATAAAGGGATAGCTTTGATATCTTTTGGTGAATTGACTAGTACTCTGTTTAGATCATAATTTATGAAAAAGTGGCTTGATTCACAATGTTACATTATCACATTGTTTGGGTGTAAGAATTGCCTTAATGTATGGCCAGGATTTTCAGTGTTCATTATTTTTTTCATTGTTTACTGTTTTAATGCACTCTCTGAAATCAGAAGAAGCTGTTGAAACATTAAGACTCTCCCTTGATTTCTTTCTTTCAGTATTTTTTAACACGTGTGAAGCTGATTTGGTTAGCATGGTTACAGCCCAGCATTGCTGGGGAGACTTGGCTTGCTTTAGAAACCCCTTCAAGTACATAACAACCTGAGAGTAAACACCTTCCAAGTGCAATCTATTATTTTGCTTTGAGAAATAATACAAATGTTGGAATTTTTGGTAAACTGCTCTGAAAACTTCTGTAATTCTGTTATTTAAATAGTGATGAAGTCTCTGCTTATAGCTTGCTTCAAGAGGAAAAGCTTTAATGGTTAAAGGATGAAAGCTTCCTTATCAGCAGTGTGTAGTGATAAGTGTTTGAAAAATGTTGTGATTAGTTAACTGTTACTCAGGTTGTTTAACAAATAAGGTATACAGAAACCATTTTAACTACTGGCAAAGCAAATTACAGAAATTCTGGTTTGATTATTCCTTGTAGTTAAAAAAAAAAAAAAATCCTATGCAAGAGCTCATGTTACCTTAGTTTTATTTTACTGAGTTTTCATATGTGTGTGTAAAGCCTTTGTAAACATAGATACATGCAGAAAAAATGAATTGGAAGAATTAGTGAGATGCTGCTACATAAAGGTTTATTGATGTTATTTTAGACTACATGTGGTGTTAATGCACCAGGGAGTATTTAGAGAGTTCTGAGGGTTGTCACTAAAGTCCACACTTGCTTTGTCATTTAACTGGGTCCTTTTCTGTAAAGATGACATCTCACAGGTGAACTCCCTGGTAATTCCTGTGTGATTTCCAGCTAACTGGCTCTGGATTTCTAAATGGTGTTTCTAGTTCTGGGTCACTTAATTGCACACCCAAACATGGACATCTTGTTTGAGATCTTCTTTGTTGCAGTGTAGGTGTTTCATATCCTGGTATTAGCATCCAGCATCTCTCAAGATCTCCAGGTGTGCCCTGCAGTCCTTTGAAGAATCACCTAAGTTGGAAGCTTCTTCTGTTATCCCACAGCTATAGTATTTGAAGAAAAAAAGAAAGAAAGAAAACCTTAGCAAAGGACCTTGCTAGCTACAGGGGCTTTAGCCTTTAAAGTATCAAGTCTTTGAAAACAGCATCAAGTAACTTAGGTTTGTTACCTTACCTGAAAGTTTGAACTCTGGCAGCTTGCAGAAAGGTCAGGGCTCTGTCTGCTCCCTCTGCTGCAGGACTTTGTTGCGTGTGGTTACAGACTACCTGTGTTTTCACTTCTACCTTAACATCTTGGGATCATCTGGGAAGTTCCAGAATCATTTGTAGACTCTTTGCCCTTTCAGGTGCTGTGTAGAAGATTCATTGCTTGTGGGAAGAGGCAGAGTTTGCAGTTGTGATAGTTCCTCTAGTTTGTTGCACAGTCAGATGTCATGGACATTTGTTAAGGGCTTGTGTTTACACTGCAATAAAATTATGTATTGTAATGTTATAGGCCTGTATTTACATCTCAGCATATGGTAGTTTTTTCTGTAATGCTGGCTGTGTAAAGACTGACTTCAAGTCTGGTAATGTATTTTTCAGAAAGTCAAATTTGAAAGATTTTTTTAGATATTGAAATCTCTTCATAATCGAAACTTTATTTTTCCAACTGCAAAGCCAAAGTTTACAGAATTTTCAAAGAATGCCACAAGCCAAGTATGCATGACCTGTTTAATAGGAAACCAGACTTGCCAAAAACTGCCCAGAAATCAGTAGTTTTACATTCCTGTTTCTAACTTGTCTGGTGTCTTGACCCTTAAAGGTAAACAAATGTTTAGCACACATTGGCAATATCCAGTCCCAGGTCAAAAACCAGTTTAATTTGGGGGAAGGCTTCGTTTGGGGTAGAGAAATTAAGAATTCTTTTGGGTTCACAAGCAAAATACAGCTCTGTGGTCTGAAGTACTGGGAGTGATACTGGTGGAGATGCATGAATCTGAGATGGAGAAGAGGAGAGAGGGCTTCTAATAACTTGGGCACATTTTTTATATAGCAGAGTGATTACTTAGGATAGAGAGAGGTGATAACAAAACATCATTTAAGTGCTGTGGCAAAGACAAAATTTATTACAAAATGTTACTTTTAAACCACAGTCTCACCAGCTGGATTAAAGCAGCCTCTGTGGTCCTTCTCTCTTGCTCTCTTTTTCAGCAGTGGCTTCTGCCCACAGCCTGTGCATCTTCTCTTGGTTGTGTATAAAGATGTGAAGAATTGATGACAATTACTACTTTTGAAGGTGATAAAAGGTCTGGAGTAAGCCTGATCGATAGATAGGGATAACTTGTAAGGAGAAACACTCGGCAGTGTCAGAACTGTTGTAAATTTTCAAAAACTCCTTTTCATCTCCATCCATCCATGGTTTGAATAAAGAACATTCACTTTATGGCCTGCAGCACAATACAAGTTGTTCTTTGCTAGCTTTTGGTTAAAGTGATGAGCATATTATTTGGATTTCAGGAAAGACAATTTGAAAATGTGCTATATTTAGGATTTAGTCTTGAAGTTACAAGAATAGCTGGTGGTTTTTGCTGTTGTTGCATCTTTTAATGTTCGTGTGCAAACAATGACGTGATCTGAGTTGTCACTGGGAACATTCAGTTTTTCATGGAAAGTATTTTTGGGCAGCTCTTATTTGGAAGAACATGGGATGGGATATAAAAACTAGTCTAACAAATTGCCATTTATGTTAAAAGGTCAGAAATTATAATTGTTTGGTGCTATTTCTGCAGTTAGTTTCTGCAAAAATGGAAGAAGTGAGTGCAATCCAGTAAGGCTGGAGCATCTCTCCAGGTCGTAGTTTGGCTTTGGGGTTCTCATCATTTAACATAGCTGTCTCTTTTCAGAGACTCAGGAACTAAATTATTTTACTTTAATTAAGATCTGGACACATTTATGAATGAGAAGTCAGCTGACTTGCTGTATTCATAGCCTGTTATGTGTTGTGTTTGCATGTAACTCACTATGTCAGAGCTTGCACGAAAGCAAATGGATATGGTTCCATGCAGTCTGCCACTAGTACACAAAGCTCTTTTGTGTTGTCAATAAAAATCATACATTTTCTACATCATGGAGCCGAGTTTTCAGTCAACAAGTAATATATGAAAGTGTTATGGAATCTTTAATTGCTTTTTTTTTTTTTTTTTTTAAGTCTTCATTTTGAATGTGTATCTCTCTCTCCTTGACTTATTGGCAGGTCAAGTGAAACATGCTCTTCCAAGCTGGTCATTCTGCTGAGCAGGCTGTGGGGGTGATGGATGTAGGAGAGGTTGAATCTCAAATGTTAGTGAAGTTGTTTTGACACAGTAGTGTACTGCACTATTGAGGAGGAGGACCTCCTTCTGATGAAGTCCTTCCCTTTTGCCTCCATAGAATGGAAGAAAAGCCTGTCTGACATGAGTTACAGTGCTTCAGGCCTTAACTAGTAGTCTCTGAGATCAGAAATGTAACTGGGTCCTTAAATCCCAATCATCTGAAAAAAACACCTTTCACATCTTACTGCCACAAGCTTTTAAAGATAAATTTCAGAGTCGTAGCAGTTGTCCTCTACTGCTTACTGATAATGTGGTTTTCTTCTTGCCCTCCTGGTTGTAGTTGTCTCTGTCTCAAACACTGCCTTACACACAAGGTCAGAGGGCAAAATTTTTGTTTTCATTTTGCTGGTCTGAGTCTTAAATTCCCCAAGCTTTTAATACCCCAATAACCACTTTTCCACATTTGCTTTTATGAAACTTGATCACAGTTTTTCATAACCTCTGCTTTCATCAGTTAACCATCTTCAACCAGAGAAGCCAAGCTTTGGTTCAGTGATATCTTTGTATTAGCAAAATATGAGGACACTTACTTCCATGTTAATGTCTTTTCCAAACTCTGGAAGTTTCCTATATTTGCTTGACAACTTTTTTTAATCTGTATTTTTTAATAACTGGAATACTTGTCTTCCCTATCCCAAATATGTTTCTCTAGAAACTCCTCATGTTCTCCTTTATTTGGAGATTTGGGAGGTATTATGCCCTATTCAAAAGAAGCAATTTTATTCTTAACAGAGTTTCAAAATGTAAAAGCAAAATGTTGATCTGTTTGCCACAAATTTCACTTCAAGGGGAAGATAATAAAGTATCTTCAGATCACTCAGGATTTTAATTAAAAATAATATGCGTGGGTAACTTTTTGAAGCTTTATGTAAACTTCTGAAGTCTGTTTTGGTTTTTTGGGTGTTTTTTTGTATTATTTTTTTTTTTTTTAAGTATTATTTGCAGGGGCTCTTCAGACTAGGGGATTTATAAGGCTTGCTTTTGCAGGACCTGGCAGTGCAGCATCAGGTATCATAATGTGACTTGACTGGTCTGACTCAACACAATTGTAACCCACACCTCTTCTGCTTCCCATAAATACCATTTATTTAACTGTCAGTATTGCTCTTTCGGAACGAGGACTGACAAGTTCCATTAGTCCTTTTCTGCATGTGAGGTATGTTTGAAGGAAGGGTGATGTGGTAGGCTGTTGCCTTGCTCGGTGTGGACCAAACCCCAGAATAAACAGTGATTTGGAGCATTGCATGGGAACTGCACAGACTTAGATGCTACCATGTGAGTTTTTGGTCTAGATTTTACATTCCAGGAGAGAATTAACCGTTTTGAGGAGAAGACTGTCTCTCTCTCTATGGGACAGCAAGCATAACTGTGGCTTGTGGTAGAAAAAATAACTAACACTTAGCAGTTAGGTAGCTGGCACTCTGCACCTACGTTTTCCCGTCAGTATTGTGTGGCTGGTGGTTGTTTTTGCATTCAGAGGAGGCTACAGTGAAGCTTGTTTGAATTGCAGTTTGTCTCATGAGCATGAAGCTTTTGAGAATAAAAGCCATGCCTCACCATTGGGTGGCTTTTTTTTTTCTGATAAGCAATTATACGTTAGTTTCAGACATAAGCTGTTGGTGCTGTGTGTGTATACACAATATATATGTGTATGTGTGGCACAGAGCATCCTGAAAGAAGTAGAATGGAATCCCAGTTATACAAACAAAAAGCAAGAATTTAAGTAGTTTGGGATTCAGTGCTAATGATCTGTATTTCATATGAAAGGTTGACCTTTGCAGGGCCTTTTCTTCTGAAGTAAAGAATAGTCTGATCTGTTTCTCCCACAGCTGGAAGGGCAGGGAAAAATTTGGTTGATCTTATTTTTTTCAGCAAGACTATCAGAGGGAATGATAGGGCCAGTTGCTGAGATAGCAAAGGATTGTGCAGCCCCAGGCATCTTTAGCTGTGCAAAGACTTGATTCCGTTTAATGGGAAAAAAAAAAAAAAAAGTGCCTCAGTTTAGACCAAACACTGATTCAGGTCAGGAAAAATGTGATCCTTCCTATTGATTTAAAAAGGATATGCAAAACTTTGGTTCTGTGGTTCGTATAAATCAAAGCAAATAGGCATGAGATTACACATTTATCATCATCATGACAATTGCTTGAACTGCTTAGCATGTGCAACCTGGTAAGCATTGCCAGTATTGTATTTAGCTATAAAGACAATATTAAAGCATTGTAGTAGTGAATTTTATTTAAGTTATTGTGGTGGCTTAAAGCTCTACAACTTGAAGACTTTTGGGTCAGAAAGCTCAGTGATCAAGAACATGCACGGTCTGTATAGGGAATCTGTGGGGTGTTTTACATTTGGTAATCTATTTAATGAGATATAAAGCATACTTTTTTCTGCAATAAGAGTCTACATAAAATTACTTTTTAAAAACCTGTTTATAGTATTAATATATATATGTGTGTATATATATATATATATATATGCTTGCTTGTGGATGTTCTTGTCCACAAAAATTCTGCCCAATGAACTGTAACTTTGGTTTAAGCCAGTTTTTTTGTTTGTTTCCAGCCTCTTACTTGTTCTGTAGTATATGGAGTACAAAGAAGTAAATGTGACCACTCTGGAGGGTTTGGTTAATCTCATGTTCAGGGAAATGGTGTACAGTTTGAGTCCTGGGAACTGAGGCTGGGACTTAAGAGGTTGAATCGTTATCTTTAAGCATTTAAAATAACTTTAAGATCCACTGAAAGTGGATGGGTCAGTCTTCAAAACTGAAAGATCTAGAGAAAGAAGTCTAAGAACTCTAGATGATTTGAGGTATGGTCAAGCATTGACTGATGTTGGGATACACAGACAAATAGATCTCATTTCATTTTACCAGCCTTTTATGTGCAAGTAGTCCTAGGAAGGCCTGGTAAGTGTGGAATAAGCTGCTTTTTTTTTCCATTTCTGTTCTAAATTATACCAGTCACTAGTTTTGTTATCAGATTCTCCTGCATCTTGTACAGCCATTCCTGCTGCTTGCTGTCTTCTGCTCTCCCTGCTTTTGCATGACTGTGGGCTCTGGATCTGTGCTTGATTTAAAGTCAATAAAAATCTCTATCAGAGCTTCTGTTAGTGTTGAAAGTCTATAATCACTTATGGTATTTTCTTGGCACACGAGCTGAAGAAAGCTGATCCTAAATGTGACTGTGTTTTTTGAGGGCAAAAAATCCACATATTTTCATTGTTAGTGGAAACTGTAGATGAGAACCTCAAAGAGGAACACCGAGGGGCATCCTTGGTAGGTTGTCCACAGCATATTTGGTTAAGAAAAACAGTTTAAGGAATGTGACATACAGTTCTTGATGCAGAAAAAGGCTTCAGTATGCCTAATACATTGGAAAACATTTGTTCAAGAGCTTGTCTTTCTTGTGCAAAATTTGCCCCTGTAGTATTATTAAGGTCAGTACCCACATAGGTTATCTCGTACATAGTGAATGTGATGCCTGAGGTCAGCTTTGGCTTGTAAATGCAAGTTTAAGGAATATTTTGTCTGGTCCTGTTAAAAAGCATCTATGTAAGTAGTTTAGAAACTAACTCGTGCTCTCCCTGGACTTGTCTTCAGTTCCTGTTTAAAAAATAGCAGTGAAAATAGCAGTAAATTAAAGGTTTTGTCTTGCCTAAAATTTGTGGAAATAATCCATGTGCCTATACATGAACTCATTGACTGATTCTCTCCTAAGTGAATTGGTATTAATGTTGAGGTAAATGTTTACTGTTCTGGATGTTTAGGCAGATTTTTCTATTCTTTACCAATCCTTGGTGTGAAAAAATGTTTGTTTTTTTTCTTTTTTAAGAAGTCTTTTTTTTTTTTTGTTTTTTTAAGAATAGTGACTAAGCTGTATTTTTAACCGAGGGGTAGTAGAGTGAATCTGTGTTTCAGGGAGGAATTACCAAAATGCTGTCTCATTAAAATCAAATAAACTTTGCTTCTGGATGAAGTGGGCAAATCCACATGTCCCTGTAGTTCTTTGACCATCTTGGCTTGAATCTTTACTGCTGGAAAGGTCTTTGCACTTCATCATGGGTTGGCAGGTTTGGGTGTCAGCAGCCCTCTTCTTCTGTATTATTTCTTGGTAGCTTTTTCATTAACTCTTCAGAACTGTTTAATGGAGTCAGAATTAAAACACTGCCTTTTCAGAAAATCTTCTGGTGTGCTGTTTGCTCTCTGTGTTCCCTTAACCAATTATCAGATTCTGATTCTGGTCACTTCTCAGGTTAGATCTTGGGTGATACCTGGGTGGATCGTGTGCTCTGTAAATCAGATGTGAAAGGGTTGCAGAAATGCACAACTGGTGCAGCCGGGTGGGGTTTGGTTTAATTTGTGAAATGCTATCATGTGAGTGCAGGGCAGTCAGGCAAGGCTAATAGCTGATCTGCTGTCCTGGGTCTTAAACTCGAGGAAATGGCTCAGATGTTGGTTTTTCAACCTGTACTTTTTCATCCCTTTTGTTGCTTGGGTTGTCCCTCATCAGGGCCATCCTATTCCCGCTGCTCTAGGTGATGAAGAGGTGACTTGGTTTCTTTTCCCCTGCTGCTGTTGCAGTGTAGCTTTGAAATGCTAAGCCTGGTTTGTTGGCTGTTACTGCTGCAGATTTTGCAAGTGAAAGACTCTTTTTAGCTGCAGTTTGTGAGGAGGTGGCTCTCTGAGGGCTGGTTGGAAGTTTATGTGGAGATAGATGCCCAAAAGGAGCATCACATGGAGGTGAGCACTCCAGCTACCAGTGATCTCCTATGGCTTCTGCCCACCCCATCACCCAGGTTCATGGCACAGCACTGACATCAGGAAGAAGGAGAAAGGAAGCAGGTTGTTTGCAGGGCCACTTCTCACCTTTAACGTTTATTTAAACAATTTAACTCTTGGTGGCTCCTGCTTTCAAATTTATGCAATCAGCTGTAATCTTCTTGATGTCTTAATCCCCCCTCACACCTTCATTACTTTTTATGTATCTCTTGGCTGCTCAGAAGGCAAGGTTTTTTTTAATGCTTAAACTTCTAAAATTATGTGTTGGTAGTTGTGACCCCCAGGCTTTAAGCACCAAGTTTTGCTTATAAATAGGATCAGGGAGAATTTCAACCAGAATTGGTTAATAACGACCTTTAAGGATTCTGCCTAAAAGTTGAAGCTTAGAGTTTGTGATACTACTTAACTAGTGATTTTTTTTTAATGTGTCATATTATGTGAAAATTAGATTTATTATAGGTATGTTATGGTAGACAGCATTGCCATTCAGAATGGCTGTTCCCTGGAAGTGAATGCCTGCTGAAGGTGTTCAGTATGACCTGTGGTGCAACTGAGCTGGGTGGAATTAATGGTTTATTGAGAGAAATCAGCTCATCCAGGATGTGAAGAATGGAAAAGGAGAGCAAGTAGAAGTAAAGGAGCAGCTGCCTCCACACTTTTCATAAAGAATCCTTAACACCTGAAAACCCAATCTTGGCAGATGCCAAGGATAGAGACCTGGGGCTCTTGTCATCTCCACTTAGTTAAGACTTCCCCAAAGTTCTTTTTCTCACTCTGCAATAATTTCCTTGAATGTATCTTGGCATTTGTAGATTCAGCAACCTGTAAGTTGTGCTCAAGCTGTGAGTTTTACAGGGTTTCTAATGCTCTGTTTGAGGCTGAGGTTGCTGATATTTTTTTCTTTAAATTTTATGAGCATTTCATATAATGATGTTCTTGTCATGCATTTGGCCGTGAATCAGCAAAGCATTTATGTGCATCCTTTAATTGAAGTGTGGAGTTGTCTTGCTGTGCAAATGTTGAAGTCAGTGAGACTATTAATTAAAATTAAGTATCTGCATAAGTGCTTTTTCTAAAAATAAGTTGCTTCATAACAGCTTTGGGCCATATTGGAGGGGAGGGGTTTTGTGTTTTTCAAACTTGGGGAATAGGTGCATAATTCTGAATTGTGTGATGATAAAATGTAGCTGTGTGCCAGAGGGCAGAATGTTCATGGGATTGAGTCTCTACTTTCTGCCTTGTAAAATGTCACCTAAACTGCTATTTAATTTATTTTTCTTTTTTAAATAAAGACTAAAACTATTACAGTTTTCATATTGCACAGAGAGTGGTGTCCAGGAAAACCTTCAGGAAAAGTTCCTGCTTAAGCTGCCCCAGAGGTGGAAGCACACAGGTTATCCTCACAGGAGACAGTTCATCCTCTTGCTTACTTGGTGTTTCTTCCATCCAGTAAAACCTTGCATGGTTTAGTTAAAGTCAGTGCTTCTCAGTGTGAGACTTCTTAGCTGGTTGTGGTGCGTGTCATTTATGTTTTCTATCTGTATTCAAAGGCATTATAAGCATTTCAAGGGAATTCTCTGGTTTTCTTCCCCTCTACATATTAGACAATTGACTGTACACATTTACTGTACCATTTACTTTACAAAATTATCTGGTTTATTAATTCTCACGGCACCTTGGTGAAATAATGTACTTTTAATCTCCTAAGCCTGGCTCTTTACCAAACTGACTTTATCATGCTAGCCTGTTGCCTTTTTTCAGATGTATTTCAAAAAGAGGCTTCTTTTTACAAGCCCCAGTATTCCCCACCTGCTGCAAACCAATAAATTAATAGAGGAGGGAGGAAATCACTGGAAACATAGGAAAGAGGAATGTGTATCAAGCTGCTTGTACTGTCAGAATTCCGATTGCATCTCTCGTGTTTCTTCTTGCAGTGCTGATTTTTCTTAAGATCTTTCAGTCATGTCTTTTTTTTATAGGTCTGTCTGCAAAGCACTGACCAGATTCTTATGCAGGAAATAAGAGATGTTCCTTCACGTGATACGAGCTGGGAAGAAGCATCCTTTGCCTGAGGTCATACAGATATTTGAAGTGAGATGCAGAATTAAAGCGCAGGTGTTTTCTGACCAGAAGATGATACTTCTGAGGTGCTTCAGCAGGATGTGTGTTGATATCCCCAAGCTGCTCTTTTCTTTTTTTTTTTTTTTTTTTAAACTGCTGCTGTTCTTAGTCGTTATCGTGATCATTTCCCATTTATTCTTTTATTAATGGTGGAAACTGAGAATCATGAATGCATGTGAAAACAGTTCAAATTCTTGCTGAAAATCATGTTTGTTTTTCAAAACGGGGCTCAGAAGGTTCCTATTTTAAGTCATTAATTAATACTGCTGCAGGAACTGCATTTATTTAGGTGCTGAAAGTTTGCTTAAAGCCTTGTCACATGAACACAAAGCAAAATTTACATTGTTTGGGGGAAAAACCACCAAGGTTGCCATTTTTTTTTTCCACGAGCGCATCAGTCGCTCTTTATTGCATTTTAAATTTGATTTCATTGTAGTGTGGTGAGCTTTTCAATAAACATAGTGGTTTCATTTATATAACACCAGACTTATTGTTAATGCCCCGTTTCATACTGTGCATTACGTATGTAATATTGGGTCCTGTGGGATCCTGTATCACAAAATTTGCATAGTTATAGTGCTGGTGACATCGTATCTCATACAAAGAACCTAGGGACCTGATACAATATCAGTAAAACTGTCTCATAGGTATGATTCAAACAGTTTTATTAGCAACATATGGGGTATGAAGGAGCCACAGAGGGTAGTTTGGAGTGTAAGGGTGCTGGCCTATCTTTTTCAGCCTGTAATTATATCAGTCCTCTTCTATGGCATTATTTGTTGCTGCTCTGGGATTCCTGAAAAATAACTACTAATATGGTGACACAAAGTATCAGAATAAATTATAATTGTTGACTTTACAAGAAATTCATTGGCGAAAAGGCTTACTATCCTAAGCTTGGGTGTAATTTCTGGTTCAGCTTCAGAGCTAAGCCACGTAACAAAATAATATATTTCAAAGTCTTAGAGCTTTCTGGCAACCTCATCGTATTGTGTTGGATGCTTCTGTGTTGTGGCAGGTAGGAGGAAGAAACTTCTTTTAGCATCAGTGTAGATATTGCTCTTAAATTAAGAGAATGCATTGTCTTTACTTGATGTAGGATATTAAACTCTTGTTCCCCAAATGGAACACATTGTAATGAGTCGTCTTCAAATGAAGAGCTCACCATTCAAATGTTTTGACATTAGAACATAGCAAAAACATAGCTGGAAGATTGTAGTAGTCTTCTGTTTGGTTGTATCTTTTAAAATCCTGATTTATTAAAAATAATTTCTACTTGTGAAAAATGTCAGAAGTTTGGAGATCTAATTTTTCTGCATTCTGATAATTGGTTACTGAAAAGTCATACATGTACTTGGCTGTAGGAGAAAAATACTGTATGGCTACTTCCCTGATAACTTAAAAAAATGTTTGTTTTTAAAACCAATGAGCTCAGCAGTGTCTCTGCAGAGCAGCTTGTGTAGGGGTTAGGAGAGTTACATTGATTTAACTCAGCATTGCTTCTGCATTCTTTTATTCCACATTAAGGTTCAGCACAGAAAAACTAGATTGTGAAGAACAGAAGTAGTGGAGATGAGCAGGAGATAAGTGGGGATGGGTATAGCACTCTGCAGTTCTGGAACCTCTGCTGTTTCACTGCTGTGGAAGCCTCTTTTCATCCACTTTTCTCCATCCCATTTCCAATGGTTCTGTGTAGATCTGTACTACACTTGTTGAGATGTCATCTGTAAGTAAATCCTGGGGATTGTTCATGTCTTGCTTTCAGGTAGGACAAAACCTGCCTGAACCATTCCTGACTTAAATGTACATTTAAAAAAATGAGGTTCTGTGAACCTTGTGCAGATTGTAATTCAGAATTTAATTGCTAAACTTCTTTCTTGGGGTTCAAACTCTCAATCAAAAAGTGACACCTAAGCTGAAGAAATACAAAAATTCTGGTATTCACTGGCAACACCTCCCAGAGCTCAGAGTTACCTGCTGAGGTTTTCAAGTGTGTACTCTGGAATCAATGACAAGACTCAAGCATTCCAGATTGAAGATGGGTTCCTGCCTGTTTCAAATGTTCTGTCATTCTTGCAGCAAACTACTGGTACTGACTCCTACAGTGCAGTTCTCTATCTTGTGACATTCCTGCTTTGTACTGCTGCAACCTAGATCATATTTCCTCTTCTTTTTCTAAAATATGTGAAAAATCTTCAAGAAAGTCTGGATGCACTTCTTGTGAAAGGGGAAAATTAAAATTGGTTGGATGTGTGGTTTGTGGGTATTTTTTTTTTTCTTTTTTTTTTTTTTTTTCTTCTGAGTCTTTACCCCCCAGTCCTCTAGGTGTGTAAAAATAGATTGCTTAATCATTTACTTTAATAACCTGTTGGTATGGAAGAAAGGATTACTTGTCTGCAGTTCTTGTTGTTCCTTTTTCTTATCTTCTGGAGTAAATTTTGGTTTTGGTAGCACTTCATATCTGTGGGAGCTTTTCCAGCTTCCAAAGGCTTTCAGAGATAATCATGGGTGATTCAGGATCTATTTCAACCAGTTCCCTTGGTATTCAATAGTTAAAGACCCCAGACTTTGCCAGTTTGATTTTACATTTTGGTAAATATCCTCTCATTTTACACTGCTGTTGAGAATCTGAAGTTGTTCCATGAAGACTGAAGTAAAAAAGCATTAAAGCTTCTATCCTGAGGAATAAGTAGAAACATGTAATCTAAGTTGCAGTCCAGAAGTGGAGAGTTATCAACTGTTAGGTGCATAAACATCACAATCTTCAAATCTCTCTATCTAATGCAGCAGCTGCTCCTCTGGCTCAACCATCTACAGGGTGAAATGGTCATGTTCAGTGCATCCCATGCAGTCAGCTCTGTCTTTTAGACATCATTAAGAATAAACTTTTACTGGTTTAATGTCTGTTCTTTTTGCCTTTTTAATGTAATTTTGCTATTTGAACACTTTATTATAGTGTTTTCTCCTTTCCCATATCACTTTTGTTTGGAATAGAAAGCTAACACCCACTTTGCTAAAGATGGTAAGGGAGTGATTTCTGAAATTAACTATTAAATAAAAAAAAATTATATAAACAGATCTGGATATCTCATCAGAGGGACTTGAGAACTGTCTCAGGAGCCTCTATTGCCACTCATGTTAATTGTTGCATATCTTGTAAATGTGTTTATTTCAAAGTACTGGAAGCCTTCCAAAAAGTTTCTATATTTAAAAGTGCAAAAACGATGTCACAGTGAATTTAGCCCAGGACAAAATAAAGTAAAGGTTAACTTGGACTTCCATCATTAAAAGCTTAAAAGCTAAAAAAAAAAATAAATAATGCTGGTTACTATGGTTTTGTGATAGAAGGCTTTGGGAGACAAAGCTGATGTATTTTTTTTTAATAGGATTGTGTCAGGCCTATATTGCCATATTAAGCTAATTTCTTTTAAAGCATTAAATCATTGCCTCACAATATTTTGGTATAAAAACTTGGATTATATGTAGCTGGGACACAGAAAAGATTAAAAATGTCCCATTGCTTAAAGTGTAACTTTTAATGAAATGAGAAAGCCCTACATCTAGTGGGTCTCAAATGTGTTCATGGCCCAGTTACACTTAATCAGTAATTTTGTTGGTGATTTAATTTTTGCTGCTTTATTTCTCAGCTGATGCAAAGAATGCTGGGGAAGATATATCTACTGCTAGTCATGTCGTTCTGTCATGAAAATACAGTAAAACTGTACAGAAACCTTTGGGAAACCTCATTTTGAGAATATGGACATGATGGGAGAAGAGGCAGAGGGAGCTGAGGCACTTTAGCCTTGAGATGAGTAGGCTCAGGGGCACACACAGAAATACAGTAAATTTTCTTTAAAGATAGAAGGAATTTTTTTCACAACACTGGAAGAAGTTGTCCAGACAGGTTGTGTATTCTCCATCTGTGGAGATACTCAGAACTCTCTGGTCCTGGGGAACCTGCTCTGGTTGACCCTGGTTTGATCAGAGGATTTGGACTTGTCAGATCTCTGGAGATCCCCTCCAACTTCATCCAACTTCATCCAACTTCAGCTGCTCCTGGGACAGAGAGGAGGGTTTGGTTATAATGGATCACAAAAGGACAAGTGCAGTCTTGCATATACAGAAGAGACCATGAAGTAGATGATAGATAAAGAAGACCTTGATAGTGACTTTCAGAGCATTGTGAGTCTGCTGGTAGTATATTGTCTTGAATCCTGGTGGGATGGGGTATTTCTCTCATGTTTATAATGGTAATGATGACATCTACTCTAGAGAGGACCTTTGGTGACAGGTCAGGCTGATAGGGACTTGAGGGAGAGGAGACAACGATCATTTGGCTCCTCCACTATAGGTTTTGATTAAGTGTGAAGTAGCCAAACTTACCCACTTGTGAATATCAATGGGCACAGGTGACTGTGAACTCTCCTGTCTTCTATGCTTGGCTCAACTGTAGTCTTTTTTTTGCAGACATTACTGGAAAAAAGTCATTAGAATAAATACTGGTATTAAGCAGGTACTTGGGAGAAATATTTGGGTGAGGTGTAACTGGGTAGTATTTGGGTGAAGCTTCTTAAACTAAACCAGTTAAGAAGTTACACCAGATTAGCTCATACCCTTTTCTCTTTTCTTGTTCCCCCTCTCTTAAACTCTGCTCAAATTTAGGAATGCTATCAGCTGGGAAAGTTGCACTTTTATCATCTCTCCATGGGGTTCAAGTGGATAGAACAGCTGGGAAAGAGTGCTGCTCTCCTCTGAGATCCACAGACAGGATTCCCAGACTTTTGTTGAAGACATCTGAAGCAGCAGAGCCCAGTATCTTACTGCTCCCAGCTTTGGATGCAGGTAATAACACATGATAAATATCAAGTGTTTCTTATATGAAAAAGTGAAAGTGTTGTTCCCTGTTTTATAGGGAGAAAACACAAGAGACAGGAGTTGGGTGGCTTGTGGCCAATAATTCAATCTAGAGCTGGAGTCTTGGGCTCCCTGCTTTTGGACTGAGTTGCCTCTCCCTGTGGGTCACCACATCCATACAATGTTGTCAGGTCCAGAGCACATTAATTAGTTCAGCTGCATCCTTTGTAGGATAATACTCTTAATTGTTTGTGATCATGCTATATGTCTCAGAAGGTCATTGGTGGATCAAGTTAAGCTACTTTGATAACTTTTTATGTGATACATGTTTGAGCAAAGGACAACAGTAAGGACTTCAGTCTGTGCAGTCTGGGGGCTGCCTTTCTCCATCTGTCTCGTGTGGTCTTACTTTCCCCATAGAGAAAAAAATTGTTGATTACCTTCTGTGCCCAGCTCCATGGGTGCAGAGTTCTTGATGTCCTACTAATGCTTTTTACTGTACCTACCCCTAAAATGATGACAGAATTCACACTGGGCTTCTGATGTGTGGTAAGTCTGAGAAACTTACAGGTTTCAGAAATCAAAGGAGTTTTTCCTTTAAGGCCAAATTAGCAACATACTTCCTGCCTTCTTTTTTTCCTCCTTTTCAATAAAAATCTGGGTTTACATGGTTGCAAAGGAGGTGGGAAATGCTAGGATCATGAATGAGAGATGTCTGGTAACCATTGTGCTGTATTTGTCATTCAAATAGTCCAGTTTCATATGGCTTTACAAGAGGGAGAAATCTGTGGGCTCTACAGTAGAAAAAAAAAGATGATAGATACGTTTGGCTTGATACATATTTCCTATTTACCACCCCACTTGTCCCCTTCCAAAATAAAATGTATAGAATTCCACTGTCCAAGCTAATGGTAGTCGACAGTGAATTGGGACTGTATTTTATAATTTTTGTAGGGAAAACTAGTTTTCCTCACACTGAGAATTAATAGATTTGGTTGTATCTTCAAGGGTAAAAGACATCTGTGTGGTAAAATCAAAATGAAAACCTGGTCACTTGTGCAATTTTGCATGCTGTGGACATCTCTATCAGTTTTTTGAGGGTTGGACCCTCTTTTCTCAGTCTCTCTAACACATTTAAAGCTGGTATTGCCTCTTTTTAGGAAAGGTTTTGTGTTTCTGTGCACATAAAACTGCTCTAAACCTGCTCTGTTTCAGGGAACCAGTGTGACTTAGTGTGTGTCACTGCCCTTCCTTCTTTCCTCTTTCTTTTCCAGTAACTTCTGAATTCATCAAGCAGCTTGTACTAAGTTTGACAGAAGAGTAACAAGCTTAAAGGTTTTAGGCTGCTGTGTGTTAAGTTAAAATGTGGTCAAGTAATGAAAAGACAGTGTTAGAGGCTGCTGCAGTGGAAGCTCTTATTAGACAGCAGAGAATTCAAGTATTTCTTGGATTGTCTTGCTTATCTTGATCTATACTTCTGGCATCTTAATTGAATTGTATATTCAACTCTGAGGTATCAGAACTGTGCTAGCACTGTAACTTTGTCACAGTAGCATTGTTGGAGGTCTCCAAGCATGGGGACTGTTCTGACTTACACAGTCATTTATTCTAATGAAGTTTTTATTGGCTTGTTTGATGCTTGTGATGTTCTTATCCTCCCTCATCTTGCCATTTCCTTACAGTAGTTATTTTTATTCCTAGCATCCAGGTTTTTCAGGGAATGTTTATTTTTAAAGTCTAGAAAATGTCTTGCTAAGAAGCTGGTCTTTAGCTGCTTTTTATTGTAAAGATATGGGCTTTTCCCAGTTGTTCTTCACTCAGTCTCTTTAGAAATTAGAAAAGATTATCAGCTGAGAATTCAGCAAGTAATTAAGAACTTTTTGTTTCTATTTTAAAATTTTGTGGAATGTACTGAATGAATGGTATGTCCTTCCCAATATACTGTAGGAAAGACTTGTCTAATAAGGTTTTCTGTGACATAGTGAGATAGCAAAGCCAAGTAAGAGTTTTTGACAAAGGAAAGTTTTGGGAAGCCTAATTTTTGAGTAGGGCATTTTCCTTTAGGTATTGTAGGAGTGGAAATGCTGAAGAAAATGCTGCTATGTGTTAGGATGTCTGCAACTTAGAGGTGGTGTTGCAGTCCCTGATGGCTGAAGAGGATGTCAGCCCCTAATTCAGGTGTGTAAGCACATCTCTTGCAGGCAGATGATACACATGAGATTGGGGAAGGTGTCAAAGACATCAGTCATAACTTCTGCAAGGAAATAACAGAACTGTGGTTATGCACATGAAATCAAATGCCAAGGATTGTGTGTGCTGAAGTTATGAATTGATTTATGATTATTGTTTTAATTGGGATCTACATTCTGCCATGTTGCAAATCTAATTTTGAGATACAGAAGTAAGGAACAAACCCCAGTAGTGTCTTTTTGGGTATATACCAGTGTGTGGGAGAGGAAAAGGTAGCAGAGCCCTGTTCAGAGCTGAGCAAAACCAACTTCATGTGAGAAGAACAGCATCTCTCTAACCTCTAATGCAATCCACAAATGAGTGAACTGGATATGATGGGGGAAAAAATAATGCTAACTTATACAAGTATTACATATCATGTATCTTTTATGGTAAAGTGTAAAAATTCCCTCTTATGAAGCCACTGCTATGATTAATATAATGCAAAATGCAGCATAAGATTTTTAACAGCTTTTAAAAGTCTTTGCTCAACTACCATTTTCAGAAATGATTTATACATTTGGTGGCCCAGGTTCTCATTGTAACTCCATGAGACCTTCAGCTTCTCCTTTTGAGAATGTGGCTCCAAATTACTAAAATACTTTGATGGTGCTCAGTTTCACATGGTGGAGAGCACACAGGAGGGACATGCCCTGACATACTGTGAGCACACACAAAGCAAAAGTCCAGGGGTGTTTACTGGGGAGAGTGGAGATTAGATGGAGACCACCAGTGCCACTGGAAGAGGTGACCAAAAGCCAGTTTCTCATTTATTTGCATCAGGCATGTATGGGGTAGGTAAGCACAGCCTGTCCATCTGTAACTCATTTCAGGCTTCAGTGTGCAGTTAAGTGGCTCCATAAACGTTAGTGATTTCCACATGTGGGCTTTGATATGCAAGTCTTGTCATTGAATGTTCAAGAAAATTTAGGGTGCCTCTCAACTCTTGGCTCTTTTGCTGGTAAAAATGCAACGCAGTGTGCAGGCTGCAGAGGTCTGAAGGTGAGAATTGTGTTCTTGGCTACTCAGGTCTTAGAAGGATGAGCAAGGACTGTCATCTCCTGTGGACTTGGCCCAACTACCTCTCTCCTGCCATCTTCCTGCACCTTCTGAGCTTTCAGCTTGTCCCCATCCCCTTTGGAAAAGTGTTGGGATGAAGCTGGAGTGCCAGTGACCAGCAGTGTTATGAAGTGCATCTGTGCACTGTATCTGATGCATCTCTGGTTGATGTCAATTCCCTCTGATTTGGAACATGTATTCTTGTGTGGGCAGCTGTCTGTTTTACAAAGGACATGCAACTGTGGTTGAAATGGAGTGCATTTCACTTTTAAAACAAGGCCACTTTTCACAAGTGAAAGCTTGATGGAAACCTGGCTGGTGAAGTAAGAATTGTTTGAAATGACTGGAGACTTCCAAATGGCAAAGCTCCACTGAAAACCAGGGAAACTTCCAAAGTTTTCCATTGCTCTTTTAGGACATCATTGCTAGAAACTCAGGTGGGTTTGCTTTTTTTGCTGGATTATGTAGTCCTTTAAGATCTGAGCAATGTCTTGGTGCAAAGCAAAACAATATCCTGTGTTCAACTGGTAGAACTGGTGAGAACAGCCAGTTCTGAATCATGTGGTTACTGCCATGAAGGTACTTCAGAGACTGAAACCAGAACCTCTTCTAGCACTTCCATCTTCATACCTGTAATTCACATCATCTCTAAAAAGGACTTCACCACAGGCTCACCAAAAAATGATCAGAAGTCTGTGTACCAAATGTCACTCTGCTCTCTGGTCTGGGGTGTGGGGAAAGCTTCTGCCAGAGAGGTTTAGCATGGGCTTTTCCCTATGAAGAAGAAAAGGCAGAGCATGAGTTTTTCCTTTTGTGCTCCTCTATGTTTATACATAAGCTGTTATGTTGGTTTTCTGATGTGTTGTTTCTTTTTTTTTTTTTCCCCTGACAACTTTAATTTGAATACTATTAACTGGAAATTTCACAGGATTCTGGTAAAAAGTTAATAGTGATTTCTAGGTGATTTCCAGTAAGTTAGCTCACTGTTTCAGCATACTTTGTAACAATATCTTATTTTTTTTTAAGTGAGACAAGCACAGGATAGTTACTCAGATGCTTGCTGGGGAACAGCAGCTGCATGGGTGCTGCCCAAGACCTGCAAATGTGCTGCCAGTTTATCTGAGCCAACATGCTTGGTAAGCTCCTGGTGTAGCCAGCAAGCTTTTGCAGGAGTAAATCTTAACCCACCAATTTTCTTTCTCACTTTGGACTTTGTTGTTGCTGTTTGATTGTGGCATTTTTGGTTTTAATTTTTTATAAATACGTTCCTATAGCAGGACAATATGTCTTAGATGTGCATAGGGGCATAGTTACAAGTAATTAAAAGTATCACTTAGGTGGGCTCAAAGTATTTAAATGTGGCCTTTATATATTTATACTGATACATATTTATAGATATGCATCCACTCACTTAAGGGATATTTAACTTTTACTGGCTTAGAGACTGTAACATGAGTGCAATCGGAGTGCAGGGAGAGGCTTCTTTTGCTCTTTTGTTCATGAAACAGCAGCTGAAAAGGAAAACCTACAAATTACAGCAGTGGTCTTCTTGCTTACAGCAAATACCCAGATTTTAATGAGGTCAAAGGATTGATTTGGTCCATTTGCAGGTATTGTGTGCTTACCCAAATCACTGCCTAGTCTATCAATAATGATTGAAGTGATGAGAGTGAAAAACTGGCTTAATGTCATTTTTGAGGCTGGCCATATACAGCATGTGCACAGCTTCTGGTCCTGGCTAATCTGGGGTGTAAAATGTTTGAAATAAATGCAGTGTCATAGCTTTGAAGCATTGAACGAGCTTGCTGGGCCAAGTGGTTCATCTAAGAATGGAAACTAAAACCCCTTCCTGCACCTAGGAGAGAAGCTGAAAGAGGAAATAATGACTTAAAATAAAAATATGCTTTTATCTTTGTGGTGGAAGGAGATAAAGGTTTGGGTTTTTTTTTTTAAAAAAACTTTTTCTGCAGAAAAACTGTGTTTGCTGTCAAGTTACGAATTTTTGGCCATTTAATTGTAGCCTTAAAAAGGTGCAAGTGACTGTGCTGTTCTAAATAAAAGCATTTGACAAAAGCTAATTGTGTGTTCTGTGATGAGCTAAAAACTTGTTAGTGTTGCATGGTTTTATTTTCTAAGATTATTGGCAGCTAGGAGGGTTATGTATTTTGATATCTGTATTGAAACTGCAATGAAAACGAAGTTATCATGGTGAAGCTTACAGTTTTGACAGTAAGAATGGCCCTTTGATCTCTGAAGGCTGCTGGGCTCTCCATTCAGGTTGAAACCATAAACATTTTATGGCACAAGATGAATTGCTGGGATCCAAACATAAATTTTAGAAAAAGAAAAAAAAAAAAAATTTGAGTGAATGCCCGCATCCTTGAGTTTCTTGAACTTGAATTGCTGCAGGAAAGCAGAGCCATATGTTATTTTGGGAACTTTTAATGCATTGGAGGAATATAGACTACAGGTGACTTGGACCAAATCCTGCAGGCATCCTGTGTGTAGGAATATGACCTAATTTTAGTAAAACAGGACTTCATCTTCAGCCTGCGATGTCCAGACAGTTCAATGTTTTATCTAAACTACCAGATTAAGTATTCCAATGTATTTAGTCATTGTGCAGGGAGTCCAAGACCATGGGCCCAAACTCCAATCTTTTTTTGTTTGTTTTTTTTTAATAGAAGAATAGCATGAAGGGAGAAGATGATTTTTCTGTTTGTTCTTTGGAAATTAAAACAAAGGAGAAAAAGACTAACATCCTTTTACTTTCTCAGTCAAATGCCACTCATCCTTAAATTTTAGTAATCAATTCAGGTTGGCTACTTGCCCTTCTTTACACAAATTGGATGAAAGAGCCTTGCAGATAAATTGAAGACCAGGAAAAAAAAAAAAAGCTCTCATAACTTTGTAACTTTAAATTGAATTAGTTGTTTCTTTGAGTTGCTTGGTTTTAGTCATGTTGCCATAGGTATCAAAGTAGCTAGCAATTACCATTCCTTTGTAAGGATTTTTACTTTTTATTTTTGTTTTTAATGTTCCTGTTTCAGCAAATCAAAGGGAGAGGTGTTCAGACACGAAGTGGCAGGTGTGTTGTTTTAAAGATACACTAAACATACCTGTACCCAGTCTGTCTGGGTGTTGAGGGTGATGCAGTGACACCAGATTTGCATATGGAAGCAATGTAATTACACATTGTGCATTCTTAGAAAATGTTTATCTTAGTTGCTAAAGGTTTTTTCTGACTTAGGTGTTTTATCTCAGCCAGCTGAAGCTTGCTCAGATGCTGCTTCTCACTACACTTACAGCTTTCTTGTGGTGTTTGAAAGGACCCTATGTGCTGCCAGGAAGTTGGAATGATGCATGCTCCTCTTCCTACCTTCAGCTCTGCATCACTTTAAATGGAAACATCCATTCCGGGTTCTTTGCAAGAGCCAACAGCATTAGGTCTTTGCCTTGGAAAAAATCTGAAGCCTTCAAACATTTTGGCAATAGAGGGGGGAAATCCTAATGGTTGCATTTCTGCAGTGTTTGTGAACTGCTGTGCATCTGCGTGCAAGTTGTGTACCAATGAGTATCAGTCTGAATTAAGAGGATATTTTGTTTCTAAACTTGATGTTATATCGTGGAACAAACAGAAAAAAATCATCAAGGAACAAACAGAAAAAAATCATCAAGGCATCGAGGGTAACTGCATCCGAAAGCCTTACTGCACCACATGCTGAGAAAGAGTGTTTTGGCTTAGTCTTGTGCATAACTTCACACATGTGACTGACAGCAAGTTTAAATGTGAGGCACTCATCTGCCTAATATTGCTGTCATTCACACAGATTTCCCTGTCACCAAGATAGGGTCATTCTATTTATCTTCCTATAAGCACATAGAGTGAAATGACAGAAACACAATGTAAATGAGAAGAGCCCTCAATCCACTCATGCAAGCAGGGCTGTTGGAACCTGAAGAGCTGCTTGTACCAAAAAAAAAAACCAAAAAACCCAAACCAACTCAAAAAGGGTATTTTTGGGATGATGATGATTGTTTTTACACTTGCATCTTTTAGTGTTGTGTTTTACTTAGTGTCATTTCGCTAAATAAAGGTTTAGTTTAGTCATAACTTGAAAGACTGGCTTTAAAGCTGCCTGCAGTGACTGATCTTCTTTTGAAGAGTTGAATCTATTTACAGAATCCCACTACTGTTTTTAACGAACTTCTTTGCAATGCTTTTTTTTCAGCTTTTGAAATTAATTAGCTGAAAACCAGGAGTGAAATGTCTCCAGTCCTTAAATTGCTGTTTCATGTAGCAGTGTGGCATTATCTGTGAATCTGAATTTAAAAAAAAAGTACTTTAGGGAGGAAATAGTTAATAAAAAACATTATGAAGAGTGTTTGAGGAGGCTGTTTTGCTCAGGAAGTTTTCATTTTCCAGAATTTGTGCTGCCTCATTATTTGCAATACTGAAACTACTCCTTACCAATCAAACCAATCACTTACAGGAAGAAATTGAAGTAATATTTACAGTTCTGGGTGGAATATACTGAGTTAAGGTTAGTGAGCCAAATTCTGCTTTGAAGCAAAAAGGTAAGAACCTGGAATATTGCATGGTGTGATTCTAACATGCAAACGAGGTTCTTAATATCTTTTTTGGAATGGCTAAATTTAGTGAAAAGAATCATTTTGTGGACCAAAGTCAGGACTGAGATTTTCCAGTGTTGGTGCCTGATGTGCCTCAGAACTTGATGACAGGGAATAAAAAAACAGGGTGGCAGAATCTGGAACTGAGTTTGCTGGGTTACTCTGGGAGCTGTTCTGGTTGTACTGGTGGGTCATGATCTGTCCTCAGTTATGTCTTAGGGGCAATTTTTGCTCTCCTGCTTCAAGGCTGGTTGACTTTCCATAGTCATTAAATTTATTCTTTCCTCTGTCATAGTTTGGTAGTTGACCTTAAGTGTCTTCTAGTTAGAGTAATTATACTTTACCTACTTTAAAATTTTCTCTACAGTCTCTGAGTGGTAACTTTTATTTCTAATAGAGTCCTTAGCTGGCTGTGGCCATGTCAGGCAGGTTTTTTGCAGGTTTTAGTTGTCTTTTTCTTAGGGCTTTCGAACCAATGTTTAGGCATGATGGAGCCTTAAGTTGTTGGCTCAGCCTTTCAGCCCAGGTGAGGTCTTATTTAGGCTGTTCCATCAATATGAAGTTCACTTTAACCTGACTTCTGGCCTCTAGGGATTTTTCAGCTGCAGTAAAATAGCACAGTGCTGGCCAGCAGCAGGGAGAACAAGCTGGCCCAGGTGATGCAATCCAGGTATTTCAGCCACAGGATCAGTTCTTGGGGAGCATAATTTAGAGAAGTCACTGGCTCCCTTAAATTGCCACATAGTATTTTATCCCTTTTTCATGTAGGTTTGACAGTCGGCAGAAGTAATCTGGATGCAGTAACTAATTTAATTTTTTTAGTCCTACATCTTAGGAAAACTATCATTAAACAGCTAATAGAAATATTGAATGTTATAGTTTTATCTACAGTGTGTTCTGTGCACTTTAGTATTGCACAGTTTTTGTTTTAAAGAAAAATACCCTTCAGCTCTGCCCTAACAAATCTTTCTTTTTTTTTTTAAATAGCAGCAATGTAAAAAAGACATATCTGATAAACTAAGTTATTTTATATTTCAGTGGATCATTAAGGTAGAAGTTCCAATATCCTGTAAAATCGAATTCTGTAAGAAGATAGACTTGCAGATTTTCTTGTTTTATAAAGCATCAGTATTTTTGTCGAAAAACTGTTTCTATGCAGAGCAACAAATTAATTTCCCTCTCAATGAAGAACGTAATTTCTATTTACCTACCAGTCACAAACATTTTTGTAACAGCTGCTTCTTTCCTAGCAGCACCTTTCAGAAGTTGCAGTGTGTTCTCTTGGAATATAAAGCAGTTGGTAACACTAGAAATCATTTAGAGGATATCAGCAAGTTGTTACACTGAAAGGTTTCAAGAGGCAATACATTAGGCAAAAAGCAGTGGTGACACCTGTAGAGCACACTGTACGTGCCCTTAAGCAAAAGCTAATAATTAGTTGCTTGTATTCCCCTGCAAACCATCCCAAGTGTTGATATTTATGAATTGCAAAGGTCACTGTGATACCAGCTCGGTCTCCAAGCTGCTGGTGTTGTTTATGCCTGTTCAATTTTTGATATACCTGTAAGATGTTTTGATTAGGGCATTTAATCCAAAGGGATTTGCATGCTGTAATCATACATCCATTGATTTCAACACAAAAGTAAGGGTGTTCTTAGAACTTCACTGTTACTAATAAACAGGAAGAAGATCTCTGAAAATATCTTTTCTTGGCTGGATGCATAAAAACATAAAATTATTTAGGTTGGAAAAGACCTTTAAGATTGAGTCCAACCATTAACCCTGTACTGCTAAGGCCACCACTGATCCATATCCCTCAAGACCACATCTATACTTCTTTTAAATACCTCCAGAATATTTAAAATGTGATTCAGTTGTTTCTGTCATGCATATGGGATGATGGATATTGAGTCATGAAATATCTGCTGTGGGGTAGCCTGTAGAGTGAGAAGTTCCCCTCTTTTTCTAATTAGTTCATACCCATTCAAATCATGCATTTTGCATTTCAATCAAAAGAAAAGATTTTCCTAGAATTGACCTTTTTTTGGCAGTCTGGTACAGCTGGCATCGGTGCTGTGTTTTGTAAAACCACAGTTGTAAAAACCAGTTGTTTTAAATTTAAATTATTAAATTATGTTAATAATATTGCAAGTTTACACGATAGGTGGACTTTTTGTTAATTTGTGCCATGTGTGTTTTAGAGTACGTGTGTGCAGACTCCTGACAATTTAACTATTTTGCTGTTGCTGAAGTTTATTAATTGTTGTGCCTCTACTTATGGCAAAGCCTGTAAAAACCAACCAAACAAAAAACCAACAGAAAATATGGTAAATAAGAGGTTTGTGCAGAGCCTCTCCGTGCCAAAGGTTTTCTGACCTGTGGGGATATGGTGAGCTGGAAGCTGACCTTGCATTATCTGAATTTGGGGGCCAGAGAGTAGAACTTTGAATTTCTGTTTTAACTGAAAGATGTTAACACAAAATTTTACTATGAGCTCCTTCAGGTTTCAGGTTTGATTTGTGCTTGGCAAAAAACTCCATCTTTCCACTTGGGAGTGGGAGGAAACAAGACAATTCCTCTAGCTCATTTCAGTGAGTGAAAAGGAAATATTAGGAAAGATGAGATCATGTGAGTATATATTACCTGAACCATATAATTTAAATCTGAGCTATCTCCACTGAATTATAAGAGTGGGAGGAGTTTTTTAGTCACTATGGAAGGCAAATTGTCAAAATGACTAATTATGCTGTTACAAGGCTGAGGGTAATCAAGGCTGAGATGAGGGTAATTCCTGAAAAGCAGAACAGGTCTTTAAGAACTGTTGGTTAGGACTATCCCCAACATAAATATAACTAAGACTATTTTGGTGTAATTACATCAGTTGTCATGGCACTGCTCAGGAGATTACATCACACTCTTACTTGCATGGGATGGTGCTTTGTAGAGGTAGGAAATACAAAGCTGCATCATGTTTTCAACAAGAAAATTCATCATGCTGGACTTGTTTTTCTGTCACTGTAGTCAAGACAATAAGGAAACACAATTTTCCACTTGCCCCCAGACCTCGGGAGCCCCCCAGGGAACATTTTCATAAAGAAATGAGTTGCAGTTCTCCCCCACTTAGCTCAAGTTCTGTTGGATACCAGATAAGAATTGGTTTAGATCATAGGAGATACCACCATATCGTGTGTTGATAGCCTTCCTCAGAGTTTTTCAGAAGAACTCTTCCTCTAAGAGTTTTGAAAACCTTTAACTATGATTCATTAGTGCAAAAAAAGAGAGTTAAGTTCATCTTCAATATTTGTTAAAGGAGCATGAGGGCAGGAATGTTCTTGCTGGACATCAGGGATATTCTTGCTGGACTTGCTCCTGATGCTTACCTGTTTAAGTTAGTGACTGGTTCTTTAGGTAAAATAATGTCATCCCTGTGCTCTAAACAAATGTGCAGATTTCATGTCTTAATTTTTGAGGGGTTAAAGTCCCAGTTTTTAAATAGGGCTAATTATTTTCTGAACACTTGAATACAGCCAGGGCAATAGGCTTAATTCTGTCAAAAGTAGCCCTGAAACACCTTTTTTCTTCTGTTAGAGCACCCCCTAAGTTACTGTTCTGTCATTTACTTATGTGCTGCTGGAAGTGTCTTAGTTTGATAGTTTTGTGAAAACTGAAGCATTTCTTCAGGCAGAAATACTACTTTTTTACAGCACGAAAAATACAGGAAATTACCTGAGATATCTCCCCAAAATAATTGTCTTACTAATATTACTTAATTTTGTTAAATTGGTGTGGTATAATCTCACTTTTGAGCAGAAATAAAGAAAATCTGCAGGTGCTGTGGTTTACCTATGCAAAAAATAAATCGCCCAAATGTAGCTGATGCACTGATGAGTGTGAACTGCAGCTGTGCTTGTCACAGTTCTGCAAGAAAATGGTGTTTCCCACTGTGAAAATGTGAAGAAATGAACTGGGTGTAGAGTCCCACCCTAACCAAATAAACAGGGTTTTTTAATTTTTTTTTTTCCTTCTGCAAGAGGTGAGCAGTTGCTGCACAGTGTTACTACTTTGATAGCTGATTCATTCCTTTGCTATGCAAATTTTAAGTATACAAGGATTCTGTACTTTTATTTAAGAAATATGCCTGCAGGCTGTATTGGTAGGCTTTAGGGAGATATCTGGTTTGGTGTGAAATAAATAGTTGTTAAAAGATCACATGAATTTATGTCTTAGAAGATGAAAAGTGATGCTGTGAGCGTTTTGAGAGCTCTCTCCTGTATCCAGCACGTGAGCTTGCCACTTGTTTTTGGTTTTTCAAAGAAACCTCATGGAAAATCACAGAGCTACAGGTCAGGGTGGGGAAGAGCATTGTGTCACCTTAAAAACCAAGAATTAGGATTTGAATTTTAGACACCTTCAGTCCCAACCTCTGGGGGTTGGACCCTTGGAATAAATGCTCACTGCTCCTGGTGGAAGGAGTAGTTGCTTTTGCTTAAAGTCCTATCTTCAGACCATTTAAGTTCTAATGAATGGATTTAAGTGCCATAATTCAGGTTTATGTGCAAGTTGTAGGCATCCAAGTTTGTATATTTTTGTGAGATAGAAGGGGAAAAAAAAAATCCTCTGAAAGCATTTGAGTGAAAGGTTGCTTTGGTTGGCGGTGGTGTTGAAGATTTGTCTTCCTAAAGAAACCAAAACGTTTGCTTAAAAGCTATTTGCTGCCTAATGTGGGACACATTTTAATACACAATTACAAAATATAATGCCAGTTTAATAAAATTTAGTTTGTGAAATAGCTCTTAGATTAAGTCCAGCCCCTTTTTATTATGTTGCTGTCAAAACTATTAATCAACTCCTGACTTCAGCATGGAATTCACTCTTGGTGCAGTTTTATTATGCTTTCTTTCTCTCATCCAGCAGCATCATTCTCTCTGTGGTGGTTTGTGCTGCAGAGGAACAAAATGTTTTGGAAACATTTATTCCTTTTCTATGAATAACTTTATCTTAATTTATGTAACTGTGGTGAGGACTTTTATGCCTTAATGATCTAAACTAAATAAATAAACTCGCTCGTTACCTTTCAGTAAAGACACTTTAGAAAACTACTGCTTCTGACTTTAAAATGTAAATCAGCCCAGAAATTTAAATTCCTGAACTTAGCTTTCTTGTGCACACTCAGGTAATATCCACTGAAATTAATAATCCTGATGCTTGTCTAATGGAGAAAGCTGTGAATATGAATTTAAGCAGAGCTGGTGGGAATAGATTTGCAGCTCTCTAGGTGGGCAAGAGCCTTCCTCTGCTTTTCATACTTCCCCAAAATGTTCTCCCTTGTCTTAAAATTTGTCATTTTGAATCCTGTCATATTGTTTTCATTGAGAGGGATTACTAAAATTAAATCTTAGCGTTCATAGCATTAATGTTAGCTTGTATCTGTCTTATTTGTCTCCTGGCTAAACTAAATTTTGCTTTTTTACCCTGTCACACTTTGTTTAAAAGAGCTTGTCTACCTAGAACTTGGTATGGGGTTTCTAATGAGGAAAAAAAGTCATTAATAGATGCACATTTTCAAAAGCTAGATTGTTTGTTTGTTTGTTTTTAAAGGTTTGGTTTTGCTGCACATTCATCCAGACCATGCAGAGGTACATGTGGGGACTTGTGTCTGGTGCTGGAACCAAAACCCATGAACCACAACCCATCACTTCTCAGAGAACCTGAGCCATGGGCTTCACGCTGCTGCCGGATAATGGGAATTGGGCATGGAAACCATGAAAACCATGATGTTGTGGTTCTTTTGGTGATGCCATGGTCAGAAGACACAGTGCACTTTGTAAGCTGTTAGCAACAGATCAAAACAAAGAGAGTATAATACCCATCAGGTGTGTGTGGTGTAGCTTCAAGGAGAACATTGCATGAGGAGGATGTGGGTCTCAGTTTGATTTGATGGGTGGTTTTTTCCCTGTGAATTTGTAACTTGGGTGTGTTTTTTTTTTCTTCGTCTCATTTCATCTAGAAGCAGACAAATGGAGAAGAAAATAAAATATTTTGTGGGAAGCATATGGAGGAGTCCTCCTAGGCCTGTTTTCATTATGTTTCAAAGCCCTTTGGACAGACTTCTGAAAAGCAGGATGTCTGGCAGGCTCCAGGATGGGAAGAGTGAGGTGCCTGGCTGCTCTTCCTGGGCGTAATGGCAGCCTCCTTTGATCAGATGGAGAGTTGTATTATCTAATTCTTCTACAAAAGTTCTTTTTAAAGTCATAAGCTTCTCAGATATGCTGCTTCACAGCTTTAGTTTAGGAAAAAAAATAAATTATTGCAGTGGATGCACATTAATCCAACAGCATGAGTTAAATGTACCTGTGTATGTATCCTGGCCAGTCAGAATCTTCTTTACTGCATTTTTGTTAACAGAAGAAAGCATTATTTTTGTTATTTATGAGAGAAACAGCAGAAAATCTTTTATATAGAAACTTCCTGTCTGCATTGTGGGCTATACGTGTGTGAGAGCTGATGTTTTCTGCAGGTGCTTTTCTTCAGTCACAGTTTTTTCTTCAGTACTTTCTTATTTCAGTTGCCTTCTGATTTTACTTGTTTTAAGAGAGAGAGTGCACAGTTGCTAAAATCAAAGTTAGCAGGAAAGGTTGGGGGCCTTTTTCTTGATTCCAAATCTGACAAAAGTGCTACACTTCATTTATATATTCTGGTTTTCTTAGGTAGCAGTTTCCTCCCGTGCGTAAGTAATGCTATTAGCAGCCATGGTGCTTTGAACTGTCATTTCACACCACTTGAAGTTAATTACTAGAAAACTGGGGGTTTCTTTTTTTTTTCTTCTTTTTTCTTTTCTTCTTTTTTTTTTTTTTTTTTTCCTTTTTTGTATTAACCAGTTTCATATAAAGCATCTGTCTTTACTGAGGATGTCACTGTGAGGTAGGAATAACTCCAGTAAACCCAAGAACAGAGCAATAGAGCCTTTGGTCATGTGAAAATGTAAGCATGTGTTGAGCTTTACACTTGAGCATTCCCACTGGCTGTACAGGGCTGATGCAGATGTATTTCAAGGGACCTTGAGAGTGATTTGAGGAGTCCTTAGCAGGCTTGACAATAAACCCCAGATATCCTAGCAAGTCAGGGTGCTGCAAGTATTTGCTCAGACTGCTTAACAGACACAGAACGAGGGAGATGAGAAGTTTTGAGCTTTTAAATTCAAATAAACCCTTCAATTAAAAGGAATTCCTGACAGTTTTAAATGCTTAGTTTGTTCAGTGTTTGCACTGAGGAATGGTGTGGTTTGGATTCTTCTATCAGACTCGAAAAAACCCTATCTCATGTACTTTATATTGTTGCAGTTTAAAGCATTGAATTACATACTTTTGTTTACTGGGTCAGTAGTTTCTCCAAAATGATAAGAAAAATATGCCTCTCATCCTCTAGTCCTGCAAGTAGAACAATGAACATTCCAGCACTGATGCACCAGGAGGTTACTTTCAAAGCAGTTGCAGAGGATGATGTGATTTTTCTGATTTAATAACTTGCTATCTGCAGAGACGTACTGGTTTGGATGTGGAATTTACATCCTTGCTATTGGAGGCAAAGCAATATAAAACTTAAAAAAACCCCAACATATATATATGTTAAAGGAACTCTTTCAAGTAAGAGAGAAAATAAGGATTACAGCTCAAGGCAGAACTCTGTAGTGGGAAAGAACCTGGGATCCTAGGATAATTCATGTTGGAAGGGATTGTTGGAGGCCATCTGACCTAATGTCCTGCTCAAAGCAGAGCTGGCCATGAGCCTACAATACCAATCCAACAGAGAATGTGATTATGGAATATTTGAGTATTACATGATCTTCTTCTGTAATGTCTGCATTTAATCTCGTGCAACTTTCTAGTTTACATTGAGGGATTATGACTCAGAAGGCTGTCATTTATGTTCTTTGACATTATAAAATATATTCTGCAAAAGACTTCAGCTGATTTTTCTGGAGAGTCGGATTCTGTGTAATCAGAAGTCGGATCAGTACCTCCAAGTGTAGCAAGTATCTTCTTGAAATATGTTCTGGGATTTATATATAAAATACATAATTATTTGCATTTTTCCTTTGCTCCAGCAATGACTTCATTGTAGGCATTTCTTTTTCTACAAAGATTTAGTACGATTAACGGTTACTATAGAATGCTTACAAATGTATTCTTTCTGAAAAGAATTGAAAGAGGTGGGCTTTTTTCTTCTATTGGCATTTGAAAAGCACAAAAAGTGACTACTACAACAGAATTTTATTAATGAATGATTTACACTGGTTCCAGCTGTGACCATGTGATTAGTCCTTCACTAAGCAACAATGGGTATTTTCTTTCTGCTTTTATTTGATTTCCAAGAATGTGTCATCTGTTACATAAACTGCTGCCAGTATACCCCATGTAAACTGGTATTTTTTATTTCCCTGAAGCGTAAGATGAATACTCACCCATATCCTTCTGGAAATACTGCTTTAAATGAATTGGGAATTTTATTGGCTATATCTGATTCAGCGTGCCAGAATCATAAAAATTAAAATATTTATTAAACTCACTAGACTGTAGAATGCCTTGTTGCCGGGTAGTGCAAAAGATAGATTATTTTCACTTTTACTTTTCTATCTTAATATTTTATTACAGCAATACAATGTGTTATAGAGGTGGACAAGCCTGCAGATTGAAATGTGGATAGTCCAGATTGTTCCTTTCCCTCGACCATATGGTGTAGTTCTAAAAGCCTTTTGTACGCTGTCTGTTCAGTTAATTGTAAACTCTGTCTTTAACGTCCATTAAAAAAAGAGATATATATGTGAACTAAAATTCAGCCTATCCAGTGGTAAGTAAACTTTGCTAAAATGTAGATCAAAATTCACAGTCTCCTGGTAGGTTTTTCTTTCTGGGTGAATTTGAAAGTCTTTCAGCGTTCCTTGGTAACGAACGTGAGCGTGTGCCTGCGGAGGGACAGGTTTTTCCATTTCCTCCTTGGGAAGGGGGGGTGGGATTTGAGTATATAATGAACATTTCATAATATTTTTGCTTGGCAGACAGCTCTGCCAGTGGGTGATGTGCAGGAACATCGAAGATTTCTGACAGATGGATGGTAGGACTGCTAATACACCTACACGCGTTTCAGCGTCTGATGTTCCCGGTGTTTCTCTGATGCCCAAGAAGCTTGTGCTCACACTTTGGTCTGATGTTGCCTGGTGCTGGGCTTTAGAAGAGCAGAACCAAGTTTTGTTCTGCATTTTTCATGTGCCACAGACGGTAGTTTATTATAGTCCTTACAAAGCAGAGCATTTGTTACGGAGGCAAAGCTCGTTTTTTCTTTTTTTTTTTTTTCTGTGCGTGTGTGTAATAAGTTAAAAATTAATTGTTATGGAGTTTCAGAAGTGATTTTATTATCTTTTGTCTCAAGAAAGTATTTTGGAAAAATGACTGTTTTCAATGAAGTTTGGATTGATGTATCTGAAGAGGAAAAAAGGAAGGAGTAGGAGTCTCTGAAACTGTTCTTCTGTGGGTCCCAACCTGTTTTTCAGCACTGGAGAGTGTTTGCTCATTAGTGGGGATTTCAGTCGTTTGGAAGGCTTTGGAGATAGTTCACTAAAATTAAAAAAAAAGGCCAAAACACTGGAAATCAAGCAAGAAGTAAATGGCAGTAGTGGAGAGTGAGACTAATGTGCTGTGAGAGGCCTCTCATAATGAAACATATTGATCTGTAATGTGTATCTGAAGTTTCAAAGGACTTCAGAGATTTCTTCCATCACCAGATGAATGCAGAGGAGTGGAAAGCCTTAGGGGATATCAGAAAAGAAAAAACTGCACCTTTTTTTTTTTGCCTGTAGAGATTAAATTTAAAAATAAATCTTGACCTTTGTTAAGCATGCAGTAATGGAGAGGTTCAGCAAGAGTCTTCTCAAAATGGAACAAATAGTGAAAAATGAAAACAAATAGTAACAAATAGTGCATCTTCCCATTTGATTGTGTGCTCATAGTGAAATAGTGTAAAAGTAATGAATTTAAATATTATGGAGGTAACTATACAGCAAAAAGCTGCTGGAGAACCATCGTTTTTCTTATGCTGCTTTTTTTTGTTTGTTTACTCCTAAGCCTATACAATAAAATATTTTGCTTAGTAGGTTCTTCTGAGACATCAGTTTTGTAGAAATGGTAAAAAAGGAATAGACAGGTTGTGTGCTACAGAGCAGGTATGGAACCTGCTCAGCTGAAGTATGACCAGGGGGATGCTGTATGCACTGGGCAGTCTAAATGGTGAACAAGGGGCATCTTCCATTCCATACTTTTTGGCTGTAGCTTGAAATCAGTGGGAGCAAGAAAGAATCTGTGTGCATAACTCCTGATTTTTGAAATCCATGTTGCTCAGAAGCTTTGAGATGTAAGAAACTCCATGTAATTTCTGAGGAATCCAGCTGTACTTCTGAGAGCTGAGCGGTGACTTAACATTTGTTGTAGATTCCATACAATAAGAGCAGTTCTCAAAGCCCATGAGCTGCCAGTTGCAGAGAGTGTGTAAATAGCAAATTTCCTGGGTTTACTGTACACTGGCAATTGTTGGTTCACATCATTGGTGCAGACAAGATGTAACTTGTATGGTTGGAAAAAAACCCAAAAAACACAACACTTTTGGTGATGATTCCAAAATTGGAGAAATAGAGAAGTCACAGAAAATTGTACAGCTGAAATAAAAAGTAACAGTATTTTGTGAAAAAAAAAAAATCTTAATCTGCTTGGATTTTAATAGCTGTTTCTTAAACTTTAGTGGTATGCATGTCCATTCAGAAACAATAATTAGTGATGCCAGCTTAATTTGCATAACAGCAGAGTTAGAGACTGTCAGTTTTATAGACTACATATTTGTTAGATTTCTGAAAAGGCAAAGAATTTTTTGGCTGACTTGAAGGGTTTTAGTTTTATTGCAAAGTCTCTTCACAACAAAGGGATTCAACAATTTTAAAAATGAAGTTGAACTCTGATGCTTCTTGGACTAATTGAAAACATCACTGGAGTAGTTTTACTTGTACTGGACAGGCTGGATCATCGTGGTACAGAGAACTTCATAGAGATGCAAAGAGGTGGTTGGGGTCTCAACTTGTCGTGTTTACAGAGAGGATGTGGACAGAAGGTCAAAGTAGGAATGTAGAAGACCAAAAGTTGAAACAGTTAGACTTGGAGGAACATAGAATAGGTGTAGAAGAACGTTAAAAGACTTAAAGTATTCATGAACAGGGGCTGAAAAGGAGGGAGAAAGAGGATTGGGGAGATATTAGAGTGTATGGAGTAGAGTTCATCTTGGTGCATGGCTCTTTGGCAACATGTTCCTTTTTTTTTTATTGATGAGGAGCTGGGACATTCCAAGCAAGCCTAATGAAAATGATAAAAATCATAGAGTTGGAGAATACTTGGAGCTGGAAGGAACCCTAAAGATCATTTAGTTCCAGCATTCCTGCCATGGGCAGGGATCCTTTTCACTAGATCAGGTTGCTTAAACCTGGCCTTGAACATTTCTAGGGAGGGGACATCCACAAAATGGGATGAAACAAGCCTCAAATCTAACTCGGAGGTGGGAGGAAAAATCAGAGGTGAAGAGGAGAATTTTGGATTTCATGCGGTAACTTGGAGCAGGAAGAAAGAGATTGTAAATGTGTTTAAGACAATTGGAGGTGAGAAGAATTGACAGATGGGTGAGACTGGAGATTAGGGGAGGAAAATAAGACAAAGGGAGCTGTGAAGCTTTGCTGCTGGAATAGCAAAAAAAGGACTTGAAACTGGAGATTGTGGTGAAGAATAAGCATCAGGGGGTAAGAGAAGAATATCTGAGATTGTAAACCTAGCAGATAAGAGAAATGGAGGGCATGTTCATGCATAAGAAAAAGCTGAAAGTAAGGGTAGTTTGAGACAGCAATGTTTAGAAGATTTCTCATTGAGGTAGCAGGTGATCTGCTGTGAGTCTGTCCTTGGTAGATTTTATTTTGTCATGGAAGAAGTTTAAAGAATGAAAAAAAAAGATTATATAGGACTACGGTCCAAGAGGAAGTAACTGGGAAAGATGGTGAAATAATTAGTAAAGAAGGTAAAAGAACTGGAAGCAAAATAGATGTTAACAAATGAAAATGAAAAAAATGAATCTAGGGATTCAGTCATATGGGAAATGATTCATATGGTTTCAAGAAGTGTGGATTTTCCTTTTGAAGACAGAGTGCATCAGCTAAACAGATGAAGAATGATATTAATAGAAGATACATACCTTACCCTGATTGTGCTATGATTTTTCCATTATTTTTTAAAAACAAAAAGGAGCAAAAGTTAGTTTTTGTATTTTCTTACAAAATTAGCTCATGCTAATGCAAAATTAACACTGCTGTTGGTAACATTTTTTCATGTGTGGCAAAATGGCAAATAAATTCCTGCTGGTTTAAAAGAGAATGTGGATTGGGGTGGCTTGTAGTAGGGACACAGGAGTCACTGCACCTTTCTGCTACTCTTGACTTCACTATAAAACTACTGGTGGAAAATTGTCCAAATCACCATTTTTAATGCAAGTTTTCTCAACTCTACAATAGCGATAACAATACCTACCTACAAGGTTTAATTTGTTTGTTAAGCTCTTCAGCATTTTTTGATGAAAGCAGATGAATGAATCCTCTCATTGTTAATAATGGGAAAACAGCAGGCAGAAGATCCAGTAGGATTTTGGGGTTGGAGGAGAAGATGGACCAGTTACATTTTGCTGTTTAAATCATATTTTTAAAAACAAAAACATTTGAAAATCCTTAGTTAGAAGTTATGTAATTATTAGGTTTATTTATTGAATCCAAGAATTTTCTTATTATCGGCTTGTAATTTGAGTAAGTGCATAGGTTTGTTTTTTACCCTCTGAAGATAATTTAGGACTCTTCTGACTTTCAGGAGTTGAATGATTCATCTCCATTCCCTTTTTGCCTCAATTGCAGATAAATTCTTTTTACTCTTACCTACATACACAAAACTAAACCAAGTATTTCTCTGTCATCAAACTCTTTGTCAACATTTCTGGAAAGGCTGCAGTGCTGTGTTTAAAAGTGGTAGACTTTGGAATAATAAGTAAGCAGGGAACAATAAGGGTAACAAGTACACGAAATTCTGGGTATATATGAGTATATGTCTGCAGTATAATTTAAGCAAACTGGTAGTATGGTCAGGAGAAAATTTTTGAGAAAATTGTTGACAAAAGGCGTGGAGTGAACTCATGTTGAGTGATAAGAAAAGCAGTAGGGGGATTAGCCTTTCTGTTTCTGAAGCTTTTTTCCTATTCAGATAGGAAATAGTCAAAATAACCTTTCCAGTTAGAGTCAAAGGAAATGCTGTGTATATTCACCAGCAAGTTTCTTAGAGTCAGGAGTGCCTGTAGATGCAAACTTTACAAGTGTAGTGGTGTGTCAGCAACATCACAGGTGTCATTCTAAATGCCAGCAGTATGTAAGTGGTATTTGTAAAGAAACACAAACATATGAAATGGTCTATGGCTGCTAGTCAACCATTACACAACTTCAGTAAGCCAGAGCCTGGTGCTTGGTTGAGTAGTTCATGTGAGTTGAATGTACATTAAATATCAAGTGGTGTTGCATGGCTTGAAAGGAAAAAAAGAGCTTCAAAGAAAAAAGCAGACTTTTTTTTTTTTTTTCTTTTTCTAAGTCAGTCTGTTAATGCCCAAGAAAATGCTTCCATGACTGTTAAGAAACCAGCTGTCTATAGAGCCTAGGAAAAATCATTGATGGATCTCTCTTGTCCACAGTCATTCAGAGCTTCAGTGGGAAGGCAGAGCTGCAGCTCTGAAGAGTAGCTTGAATCAGCTTGCATGAATATTGCCCTCTCCAAGGATATTGGCATGCAAAACAGATTTTGTTCTTCTTAGTGCATCTTGAATGCACCTCACAAATGGATTCTTAACCACTTGGAAATGAACAGAGTTTGGATGAGGTTCTCTTCAGCAGAAGCTAACGAATGTGTGATTGATTGAGATTGTTGGAAATAACTCCTTTTCTCTTCTCAAATTGGTACTGCTTAATCTGAGGTGTGGTCTGTGTTATTTTCCACTATGTGTACGTTCTCTGGAGGCAACCTGTGTAAACACAGGGACAACCTCTTGTCATACTGAACATCCAGCTCTCCCCTACACCTCCGTAGTTATATTTTAATTAAATCTCCGGTATTCAAATTGTGAGAGTGAGCTGCCTTCCAGAGCTATTTCTGCTTCACATGTGGGGTTAAACCAGTTTCATTTAGCACCTTCAACTGGTAATTTAACTGATCTTGGTGGGACCCACCTCTGCTGAAACAGTGGGTTTAAGCAGAAGATTGACTCCTAAAAGATGCAGAAAGATCTGAAGCATTTGCACTGTAATAAGATAAAATCCATGTAACCTCTCTTACCAAGACACCTCTCTTAGATTTGGATCTGTTTTATGAAAATTAATTTAGTGAATCTCTATGTCAATAGATAACTGAAGATAGGCTTAATGTTATCTCCATAAACAAAGCACTTCTTTGCCTTTTTTTTTTCTAAAAACAGCTCAGCACAGTGGTGTCCAGAGCCACCCACACCACCCTAGCACAGCACAAATGCAGCATCTTTATTTTCTGTTCTGAGTGATGTGTGAGGATGCACCAGCTTCCCTGGATCATAGAGTAACTTCTGGTATATCACCAATAAAATCCACTTAGATAAACCAAACTGTTGGGGCCTAAGTTTTCTTTGCCTGAATTTTTGCAGACTTGTAACACATCAGTGCTCAGCAGAGTGAACTTTTTATATTGGCTGGAAGAAGTGCAGGTATAAGGGCAGAAGTTTATGAAGGTGGAAATGGTTCACAATTTCCCTATATTCAGCTGGGAGACAACTTTAAGAAACTTTAAAATTACCTGAATTCACTGGAACTTGTAGAAAAGACAAACAGAAATCGCGTTTTCATGTTTTACACAAATTAAAAATTTTAAGTGGTAATGATTCCACGTCACCTTAACGTAAGTTCCTGTTGTGTGTCTTGGTTAATTACAAGAAGTTTTCCCAATCCTAGTCATAATGTTTGGTGTGTTTGGAAACCTTCACAGCAAAAGTGCTCATGTTTGTCAACTAGAGCAGCATCAGGTCTTGCAGGAGTGCAGGAAAGTCAGTGTTAGTTCTGGTGAAAGGTACTGAGAGTTCTGAGACCTGGTGAATACCCAGGTGTGTTCCCTCAGTGTCTTAAGCACCCCAATTTGATTGGGATTTGTACATGAAAAAAAAACCATAATTAAAAATGGTTTTAGCTGTAGCATTGCTTAGAGTCCAGTTGCATGTGGAAGGCTCTCTTGAGATAACCACTGCCTTTGTTTTGAGGGTATTTCCAAGCTGCTCCCTTGCTTTTCTTTCAGGTTTCCAGGAGCTTCTCTGAATGCCTAACTTGATGGTTTTGCCAAAAAGGTTCCAGTGGTCAGAATGACTGCATAAGCCCTATATCTTTAGTACGAGCCAGATCTTCACCAGTAAGCTAAATTTTTTTCATCTTTGTGACTTTGTAATGTAGTGGGAATATTAAGCACAGACCTTCCATGCATGAGGTGTGAATGGTTTCTCCTGTTGGCTTGTAATGATATCTCTGGCATTTCATCATATCAGCAATGTCAGCAAGAGCACCTACTAATAGCCAGCTAAACTTTAAATAGTTAGGAACTTTCCAGTAATGACCTTAAAATAGCTTCTTCAGCTTTGAGTGCTGCAGTGAAGATGTTTTTCCCTGCATCCCAGTATTCGTGGCCATTATAAACTGTACTTAATGTTCTTAACACTACACCAGTTGGCAGGGGGAGCATGGTGGGTTCTGCAGGTTCTCTGGTGGTGCAAACTGGAGTTGACAGCATCATTTTGGTTTTGTTGAACAGGATGTTTGATTTTGATAAAGGTTTTCATGTTTTAGAAGGGAAGTTTTCTGAGCATGGCCAGTTGACTCAGGAGGGGTAAATGATTTTCAGACTGAGGTGTTTTGGGTTTTTTCTTTGTTTTTTGTTGTTAATTTGTTTGTTTTGTTGTTTTGGTTTTTTTTAGATTGTGATTCTTAGTTGAACCTAAAGCCAAAATCTTAAGTGAGTTTGACTGATTTATAATGAAATAAAATTAAAAAAACCCAAATCTTTTAGCTCTTTTCATTAAAGACTGCAACACAAATCATGTGCTACAGATTTTCTTATATTTAAAAAAAGCAAAGTTTGTAAGGCACAGGCTTTCTGCTGGTGGTGATTTTAATGGTGCTTTTCTGATATCAACCATCTGATAGTCTTCAAGGAAAAAATTTACATCCTGATGTCTTCTGTGCATGTCCTTGCTTTGCTGTTGTCTGTGGTGGTGCTAAAAAGGGCCACACTCCTTTGGTGTTTGTCAGGGTCTCTCACAGACATTAATATTTGTTTTTGCAGTATCTGTTTTAAAACATTAGCTCAGAACCTAAACTTGTTTACAAAACAACCAAAATAACCTTCTAAAACAGATTGTTTGGAGGGGCTTGGATATTGGCTTTACTGATGAAAAACAGTATTTCCTGAAATGCTCACCATTCCCATTAACAGATGATAACAGGCATCTGTATTTAACTGGGTTGAGTATTTTCCAGCTTTCTGCAATGTCTGTATTTATGGGTATTTCCCTGTGGAGGACACAGAGCCCCTTCACCTTCTCTTACTTAGAAAGTTAAGGAAAATGGATGAATACACCTTTTTTTTTTTTTTCCATCCCTTTAAGCAGAATGGAAAGAACTGGTGCAAGTCATTAGATTTGCTAATCTTGGGTCAGCAGAGATGTTGGGGAGCACTTGTAGGGAGCTTTCAGGAAGCACTTTGGCTGTGCTCAGGAGCCTTTAATATTGCTACAGTCCTTTCAGAGGGTTTAGACAAAACTTTATAGGGGAATTATTTCCAGGAAACCTGATGCTGCCTCACCAAATGAAATTGGCAACTCTCATTGCACTAGATTTTTATAAATGAATGTGGGTAACATCTTCTATATGTCAAATTAGAAATAGGATGTAGTGGGAAACTGTTTTCTGCCATATAAAGTCTTCATTCATTGTTGTGTGATGTTCACTCTTGAATCTGTGAGCTTTTGAGAAGTTTATGAAAGAGAACATGGTGCTGACTGGACAGAAGTGAATGAGTTGTGTTGCTGTTCTCCAGTTCATAGCATGAAGCATTGGTTGAGGTCTCTCCTGAGAAGCCATGAGTTGGGCAAGTGGAAGACCAAAAATTATTTAATCTGTTGAATGAGCATACTATTAAAATTAAGGACTTCTTTATGCAGGTAATTTGCAACCCTGAAGTTACTGGATGGATCCCAAGACCATTGTATCCAAACTGCTGTAGGGATCTAACACTTGAGTGTTACTTCTTATAACCAAACAGAACCCCAATAATTTATTCTCTTCAGTTAAGGGTTTTGTAGCTTGGCAAAATCCTCATGATTATAATTTTAAATTGTTTGTGTTCTGGGTCTTTAGGTGAATAATGTGGCAGATATGTTTGGCACCCCTTTTCATGTCCATTTTCCATCATGATTTGATTTAATTTAGAAGTGACCTTATTGGAACGTGCTGTGAAGTTCATGTATCTGTCCCTCAGGAATGCTTCCCTGTGTGGGACTTCTCCTGGATTTGGCAGTTGAACTTGAGATGACAGTAGGTCTCATCCCATCCTTGTTTTTGACTCAAGGTGTGACTGGAGATGCAGATCCTTTCATCACCTATTCAAGTGGTTATTTGCTGCCTGTAAAACAAACCTGGCTTGTGCCCACTCAAAAGTTGCTGCCAAACATCTCAGGCTACTAAGCCTAATGTTTAAATTAATGTTTAAATTAACTCTTGCAATTCCAGTTTCTGTACTAAAGCAGTGTTTTAGGTGCCAAATCCCAAATTGCCATGATACAAGTATGATTTGCTGTTCATCATTTAAGGTTTTACAATTCTCGGTTTGGTGCGTGAAACATTGCATCTTTTTTGTTGTAGGGTTGTTCTCTTATTTCTCAGAGCACTTAATGATGGCTTCTAATGAGGGTCTTGTCTTTTAATCAATTAGCTAATAGAAAGTATGGACTAAATCTCAAAGAAAATCAGTTAAAATATTTGCAAGTCATTTTTTGGAGCGTGTATATATGGTCTTAAACTGGGTAGGAGCGCAGGCTGTAACACTTACCTTTCTGTACAGAAGCTGGTCTGAAGCCCAGAATGTGTGGAACACATTTCTCATCATATCCCTAATAAATTGGAGGAATTTCAAAATGCCAGCCCATTATTACCAGACTGGTGCTTTTTCTGTAATAGGGAACTAGCAACTAATATGTCTTCTGTCAAGTTTAAAAATAGCGCTACAGCTCCCATTACCACACCTATTAGTTCCCTATCCACTCAGATATTCTAAATCAAGTATTGTTCAGATCTTTAAACCTAATGTAAGCCCTGAAGATCATCAACATTATCAAATTTTTACTAATAGGTACAGGACTGGGAAAGATGAGTCTTTCTAACTGCCTTGAACCTTCGAGCGCTGTAAACACAGTCCAAATAAGTTGAAAAAACCCAAGATATCATTAAACAACATTAGCAGTCTCTGTTAAAGTATGTTCCCATTATTCCAGGCTTTTGAATTACATGGCAAATGGGAGCTTATAATTAACTATTAAATCAGAATAACTAATTGTCTATCAAATACAACTGCTAACCTTGCATTTTCAGGTTATACTCCTATATTAGATCTGTACTAATTTTAAATGGTTTCTTTTTCCCCCAAAAATCCTGTTCGTGGCTGAAGAGCTACCCAAAATAATTTTAGCACTTTTTGTGGGGGTAATTGAGTCTTTAACATCTACTGCTCTGCTGCAGGCTTGTCTTGGCTTCTCTGAATCTATTGGAAACATGAAAGGGGGGAGGCAGAGGAACAAACTGTGGGCAAGGAACCCAGTTTGCTGACCATGGGTGGTCATGGCTGTAGTTGGTTCCCTGGCAGAGCATTGCCCTAGTTCTCCAGCACACCTCTTCACTGTCTTTTCCCCTTTCTTTTTTGGCTTAGAAATCAAGGAAACTTTCTCATAATTAAACAGTAAAAATACTTACTTTTCCCTTTATTTTTTTTTCAGTTGAGCTCATAAAAATAGTTTACAGGCTATTTAGTATCCCTGATGCCTTGTTCTGAGTAGTACTTTTATACCATGTGTTATACATAGTAGGTCAATAAGAGACACACAAACCAAGTTGTGTTTTGTAATTGTTCTTCACAAAGTACTGGGAGTCAGGAGGCTGGCTGGTGAAATTTCCCTGAAAAAAAGTTTTTTGAGTCCAAAGGAGGATGTGTGCTTCCCTGCTGAGGTAGTGGGGCTGTGTGTGGTTTTGAGTTAACCATAAATGTGATACACAGATGCTTTTCTCCACTGGAAAAAAAAAAAAAAAGCAATAATTTCTGTTATTCACTATTGATTAAGATGTTCAAAGATGTTGATGGAGGGTGGCTAGGAGTATGGATGCAAAGTATTTATGACAGTCTTGGACTGTGTCAGGAAAGAGGGTGGGAAGAAAATTCTAAGGGTGGATATTTTTTTTTACTTTTCTCCCGCTGAAAAAAACCCCAGATTTAATTTACAGTGAGAAATGGTGAAGGCCATTAATGCCTTTGCCTAGATAAAAGAATAAAACAATTTAAACACTGAGTTTAAAAATGCATACTCTGCATATGCATTAACAACTTTTTCTAAAGGATTTATGGCAATATTGTTTACTTAGCATGCACAGGATAATGTGCAGCTTTTACAGCATGCTACTTTCTAAATATGTAAACCAAAAGGAGCCATTAGTGTCTCTTGTGTCAGTGTGTCTCTGGATTAATAGCCCTGGGACATCTTTAAACTGTAACTTTGAATTCCTGCTGTTGCATTTCAGGCTTGAAAGCACAGATGTAGGAACTGAACCCGGTGATCCTCTCAGTTTGCTTTTTAGTTAAGATTGAAACAAGTTGTTAAAAATTCTGTTGTTTGTAATTCCAAGTGCATCACCTCAAGCACTAGATGGGATGCAAGCCTGTCCTGTGCTCTGAGGTGTGAGTGTTTTGAGGAACATAATACTGAGACTGAAAAAAAAAATAATTGCATATTTTAAATTGCATTATAAGCGGTTGGGCTTTTGATATATGTGTCTTTCCAGGATGTCTTAAAATAGGCCATAGAAGAAGAGTAACTTGGCAGTCCTTTAAGCAAGTACTTCAAGTAAGTGTCATAAATAAACCTTGCACGGAAAGGGATTTTGAGGCAGTGATGGAGAATCCTTACCTGAAACCATTGGGAATTCTGGGATTTTCTCCCTTTCAGTCTCTTGATTGCTGGCTCGGCTTTGATTGTCGGTGTAACAAAGTCTTGGCACACATAGATGTGGATAATAAGCAAAGTGTAATTAAATGTTGTATTTCAGTGTTTAGTGGAACAAGAGCAGGCAGTGCAATCCATACTGGTTTTGGCATAGACAGCATTCAGCACCTGCAGGCAATGCTTGGTTTTGGGGTTCTGTTCTGTTCTGCCAACTCTTAGGTTGTGTAGCTGGGGCAGAGTGTGGCTTAGAGGTGTCACCAGTAAATTAATATTAGTGCTGATGCAGACATCTAAATAAATGTGAAGGATTTTGGTTTACCACCTTCTCGAAAGAAGCAGAGGATTTCTTGCCCTTTCCAGTTGATTTCTATAAAAGATAAGTGTGGCCTTCTCGCTCTGTGCACTCATGGAGTTCAGTAATGACAAAGCTGGGTACTTTTGGGTGTTCACTTTTGGTCAAACATGAAAGTGTGTGATTGTGTTTGCAGGTACAGCTCGGGGGTTGCAGTGAGTCAGGCTGAGTGGGAGGTGCACACACCACATCCACACATGGGGTGGGTGAAAGTCGTGGGGCTGGGAGTGAGCACTGGGGGAAGAAAGAAGGTAAAGACCCTGTGAAAACCTTTGGAAATCCTGTTTTATCAGAAGAGTCTTTACCTCTGCTAGGTGTCTTTAGCTAAAATCCTCAAAGGTTGTAGGTGTGTTTATGTCCACAGCACATACCTGTTGGGTTTCATAGTTGGTTGAGCTACAAGATGCTGAACCACGTGTGCTCTGGATCTGGTGGTGGAATAAATTTCTCACACGTGTGGGACTGTGACCGTTGAAACAATCATTACTGAAACCATATACCTTATTTCCTGTAACTAATAGCAGCTCTCTACCTATGGAATATATTAACAATTATTCCTTTGGTTTTGGATTGTTGCTCAAATATTTTGTTGGACAGATATTTAAACATGAGCTGTAATTTGTTTTGTCTGTATACGTCAATGAACGGAGCTAATTATGGCTTTCTGATGTGAGCTGTGCTGATGTTTGTGAAACCACAGGTCTGTTTGTAAGGCAGAGTGAATGTGTGTTTAATAACCCATGGAAAATGGTGAGTTTTCTCTACCTAGGTTGGTTAACAAGAGTAATTTCATTGGTGTTCTCCTAGAGTTTTGAAAGAAGCCATGGTTTCTGTGGCTAGTTGTACAGCTAATTCTTCCATTCCATTCAAGTAAATATTTACTATTCTGCTGGTACTCAGAATTTCTTTTCAAGTAAAATTATGGGGCCAGACAGCTTTGGCCCATTTAGGGACTCTATCTCTTGCCATTTTTCTGTGATGTGCTCACCATGCAGTAGAGCTGAAGCAAATGACAGAAGACCTGGATGAATATCCCTGTGAGATCCTGGCTTTGAGATGGCACCTAGCTACCTACCTAAATATCTCAGTTCTCCTGTGTACCTCTGTATTAGTCATGGCATTTGACACTGTTACCTCTTGTAAGGATTCTATTGTTTCAGATAGTTTCTGAGTAATTTATATCTCAAAGCATTTGCTGCTATGTTGGGTATAGGCAGAGTAACAGCTTTTCAAAGCAAAGGATGCTGCAGCCCTGTGGATGGGGCTGAGCTGTTGGAGGAACACCCAGGATTGTTGGCTCCAGAGAGGAAGCACTGTAATGAGAAAGGGGAAGCAGGTCTGTTTTTCTAGTATTTGTTATTTTCTTTGAAATGGGGAAAAGAATACCTGGAGTGATTTATATTTAATTGAGGATTGCATTCCATCAGATAGGGTGAATGTTCTCAGGCCATTTATCAGCTGTGTCTTTTTGAGACCTCTGAGGAGTATATGGAACATATTTACCTTAACTTGGCTAGGTCAAGGGGAATAAAGCAAAAATAATAGATGTTATTTTTGTATGTGAACAAAACTGGAAGTCATGTGGGTGAAATATGAGGTGAATGACTGTGTTCTACCTCCTCTGTGCCTTTTTAAATACAAGAAATTATTAGTTATATATAATGTAATTTCCTTTGCATTATCAGTGTATCTTCTTAAAAGAGAAGATTTACTGCTTTTTCATTGCTCCAGCTTAGTCCATCCCTGAAGCCAATGTAACATATATGTGCTGCTGTTATTCTAGTAGTTTCATAGTTAAGTTGCATCTTGTAAAAAAAGCAAAAATAGCCCCCCAAAACCAAAAAACCCCTCTCCAAACAAACAAAACCTCCCAAACAAAACAAGCCATAGTTGCTCCTTATATAACATTTTTTTCTCAATTGAATTTGATATATATTGCTGGTCTTTTCTGAAGATAACAGGGGGGCACTGGAATCCATCACGCAATGGTGAGGACTTAAGTGAGCAGTACCTGAAGTTTGGGGGTGCAAGACTTTAGTAAAAAAGCCACTGAGCTTCAGATTGTCTCATAGAAACGAGTCAGTGCTGGTTTTCACCTGCATGTTCTGCTGTTGAAGGGGTTATTATTGTGAAGAATTTAGGCAACAAGAACCATTTAACACCATCTTCAGGATGCATCCACTATTTTAACCTCATTTCCCAGTGTAAATAGCCAAAGGGAGTTTATTGCATAGGAATATTTGTGTAATATTTGCATAACGTGCTTTTATTACTAGGGCTAAAGGTAGGATAAGGGCAGAATAACCTAAATGTCAGCATCTTCAAGCAATGAGGAAACCTGAGAACTGAAAAAGCCTCTGATCATCAGCATGTACAGTCATTCTCTGTCCTTGTGAGAGATGCACAGTGAAAACTGTTGCAAAATAAACCCAATGAGCACGCTGTTGAATCAGCTAAACCTAGTGATAAAACCAGTTTCAGAACTAGTCTGCAGTGCAGTTTGATCAGACATTTCGTGAAAAAAATTACTTTACTGATACTGCTAATGATTTGTAAATTAGCAGCAACTCATTCTCCCTGAGTGACTGTCTCAATGGCATTTACCAACTTTTCATGTGCCCCCCCCCCCTTTTTTTTTTTCAAGGGTTGAATTTGCAAATCGCTTCCCTCTAGTCCTTTGAGTTAAATTTTCAGTGACATTTGATGACAAGTGTAGCATGATTAATTACAAATTGTTCTTTAGGTGAATAGTGCGTATTCTAAGACACAGCTTGTGTTTTTATAGCAGTTATTACCCTGCAGACTCCAAAGGGGCTTTGGAATACAGAATATGATTTCTGTTACATCTTCGTAAATTCAGAAGACATCAGTGATCTCAAAAGTGTGATTTTAGAAAGCGGATCAGTGGAAAAGAGATCAGAATCTGCTCTGCTACCTGAAAAGTACCAGGCTCCAAGATTCAGTGAAGTCTGTGCTTCCAAGAGACTGTAATGTGAAAGAAACATAGTTGTCCAAAAAAATAAATTATTTCAAACAGAACAGGAAAGTGAATGGTAGAACAAATCAAAACCTTAATACAGGCTGGATTGAGGCAAGAAAGAGCCTCTTTATCTCTTTACTGATTGATCTGTAGTTAGCCAGATCTACATCACTGATTCAGCTTGCACTGTGATGGGCCAATGACTCTTGAGGTTTCTTACATTTTGTCTCCCAATTAAATTTTTTCAGTGTTAGGATTTCTGTTGCTGGCCAGTTGATCTTTTGACAGCTACAGTGCACTTGTCAGGTTTGTTTGTTTGTTTTCTACCCTCTGATTACAGAATACATGTGTTTTTAGGGTGAACGTGAATTTAATTAAATTTCAAGGTTGAGATGAATGATATTTTCTGGAGAGTATGTAGCTCTCTGTTGAATTCTCACTTCTCATCACCAGAGGCTTTGAGAAGATAAGGATTACACTTTGAAACCACTAGGAATTACAGGTCAGGAAATGGATGTACAGTCTTGCAGTATACAGCATCAAACATGAAGCCTGAGCAAATAAATTCAATGGAGCATCCTCCCTGAGAAGGAAACCATCAGAGAGGCAGTCATGGGTGGTGAATACCTTTCCATGTTATGTTTTCAACTTTTCTGTGTGATGGTTTTGCTTGAAGCAGCTGTAAAGGAGCTTTTCAGTCTCAAAACTTTGTGACTCATGAAAGAGATGAGCAATAGTCACAGGGTTTTCATCTTTCCCTTCACATTGGGCAGCATGTTTTGCATCCTGTTTGTGAGCAGCTCTGTGGCTTCTCATCTGAGAACTTCCTTAAGCCTTCAGTACTGTTCTCTTCCAGCCATTTTTGAGCACTCAAAGAAAATAACATGCTTTTTATCTCCTGTAGGGTCCAAGTGTGTTGCTCTGGTGATCCCAGCTCACAAGGATGTGAAGAGACCCAGAGGGATGCTCAGACTGCATCTCCCCAGGCTTCTCTCTGCCTTTAAGTGGTTTACCCAGATCACCATTGTTAGCAGCTATTGGGGCTGAACTGTGTTTGAATTGTTCTTCAATTCTATGGAAAAGAGGGGAAGCCTATGTCAAAGTGGATAAACTACTTCCTAACCTGTGGAAGAATTGTGTGTATGTAGGAGGGAGTGTGTAAAATAGAGTGGCTTTTAACAGATAGAAAACAAAACAGTTCAAAGTACACTAATTTTTGAAAGTCCTGATTAATTTAAAAATTACAGGTGGTGTCTCTTAGTCATTGAAACTAATAGATGTGATAATTCTGTCATCATAATTGCTAAGTAAACTTTTCTGAAATAAACTCATTAATACAAAGGATTAATTTCACAGGGAAAAATGAAGACACTCTAAAGCCTTGCAATGTTGTTCTTTTTCCAATATAACTGTCTTGAATAAAACACAATAAGGCATATTTATAAAGTAAAACATTTCTCTACTGTCATTTTGCAGAATCCAAATAGATCCAAAGTACTTGGAAGATGAGTGTTCTCCTTATTGAAGCTTTTTATGGAGGCTCCCACAAACAGCTGATGGATCTTCTCCAGGAGGAGCTACAAGAGGACTGTGTCCTCTGTACACTCCCTGCCAAGAAGTGGCATTGGAAAGCACGGACTGCTGCTCTTTATTTCATGCAAACAGTGCCCACAAGTACAAATTACAGGTAACCCAGGAACTGAATAATTCCTAAGCTCAGATTACAGAGAGGCTTTCAAGCAGGGCCTCTTGAGCTGAGTCTTTGGTTGTGTGCATGCAAGTTTCTATTCACAAGCAAATAAACACTTGCAAATGACAAAGTTTCTCTTCTTGCATTGACTTCTTGGGGTATAATTGGGAAAATAGCACCAGGTTTTAGAGTTTCCTGGACTTTTACCTTGTGTCACTACTCCTTGAGAGTCTCTAAGTGCAAGTATAGGTGTACCTGTGTGTGTATGTATGTGTATATGTATGTTTCATTTTAAAAACATCCTCATCTTGTCCATCAGTCTGATTTATCTGTGTACTACTCAAGCTGACCTGGAGGATTAAGGGAGCAGTTTTATCTTAATCACAGACTGGTTTGGGATGGAAGGGAGTTTGAAAATAATACAGCTCCAATCCTTCTGCCATGGGTAGGGACACCTCCCACTAGAACAGGTTGGTGCAAGCCTCATCCAGCCTGGGCTTCAACACTGCCAGGGATGGGGCAGCCACAGCTTCTCTGGGCAACCTGGGCCATCATCTCACCACCCTCACAGGGAAGAATTTCTTCCTAATGTCTGACTTAAATCCCAGTCTTCCAGTTTAAAACCATTACCCCTTGTCTTGTCACCCTGTACCCTTGTAAAAACTCATCTCCAGCTTTCCTGTGGCCCCTTCAGATACTGGAAGGTGCTCTAAGGTCTCCCTGGAGCCTTCCCTTCTCCAGACTGAACAACCCCAACTCTCTCAACCTGTCTCCAGAGCAGAGGGGCTTCAGCCTTCTGATCATCTTTGTGGTCTCCTCTGGACTTGCTCAAACATCTCCATGCCCTTCATCCATTGGGGCTGGGTTCTTGATAGTCCAGTTCTATAATATACAACTTTGGATGTCAATTGTGCCTCTGTGTAAGGGGAAAATTTCTGTCAGCTGGAGATTGGAATGATACCAGCTGACTATGCAGGTGACCAGATACCTGTTGTGTAGTGAGAATCAGTCACTCCAGACCCAGTCTGTCTTTCAGCCCAGCAATTTTGCTTGGCCTACCTGATCAGCTGAGCTGTGGCAAGTGACCTGTCACTTGTCACAGTGTGTGCTCTGCTCAGGGTGCACAGCAGAGCATCACCGAATGGGTGGTAAATGAGGATTTAGCTGACTTTGCACTTTCATGGAGAGAAATGGTGCATGGGGTGTTTTAGTTCAAGCAGATACTTACTGTTCAGCCACAGAATGAACTTCATCAGGACTCTGAGCACATCTCAGCAGTGTGCTAAGTAGTTACAGTTCAAAACTGGCTCTGGTATTTGTTACCAGGAGCAGGCAGACATCATCGTTTGGGGAAGGGATGCGATTTTTCCAAGAGTCAATCTTGTGCTCCAGAAGGCTGCCTTTGAACAGTGTTACCCAAAACAATGTCTTATCAATTTTGGAATGCCTGCTCTATACATGGACACCTTTTCTGTGCCTGCTTCTGACTTGCATTTGAAATAAGCTGCCACCCCAAGCCAAACATCATAATTAATGTTCCCTGGTTTGTCTTGCACAAGGCGTTTAGCGTTGGTTTCCTCTCACTTTCTTTTTGCAACAGTTTTTGTTTTGGAGGAGTGGATATGACAAACTGTTATGTAAATTTGTCTTGTATTGCAACTGCATCCTCCAACGCATCACAATGTTATCTGTGTTCCTTCAAGGTCAGCAGCCCAAGCTGTCCAGCACTAACTGTATTAAACTAATCAGACATCACTCATAGACATACACTTCATTAGTTTAACTTACAGTTATGTTGACCTAAGATAACTTAACTCCAATTTGTCAAGTAACCCACATCTTGGGGGAAGGGAAGGATGAGGAAAAAAAAACCCAACAACCAACCCTAAAAACCCCACAAAAAACCCAACCCAAGAAAATACCCTCAACTCATCAGCTTGAAAACTCACTTGAAGTTAATAAACTTGCAATCTGTCATAGACTTATGTGCAAATATAACCTTTACTGACAGCAGATAAATCCCATCTAACCAGTAGTGCATCTTAAAGAGAGGAAAGCTCTTTCTGTGCTGTTAGGGTTTGATCAGAATTAAATAGTCAAAGTTCACAGTGATGCGATGTTTAAAAAAGAGAATGAACCTTGCCCAGGCAGGGCAAAATTTTAGGATGAAGGCTGATGTGACTGGTGAGAGGGAAACCAATCAGGGGTACCTTCTCCTTTACTTTTACATTTTTAATTCTTGTTTTTTAATTGAGTGTTTCAGAGTATTTTCTTAAATTGAAAATATAGCTGCATCAGACTACAACCGAATAAGGCTGACTACTCTCTCCTATTAGAAAAAAAACATTGATGAAAATTAACATTGATTCTTTTACTTCTAGCTTGCTAGTAACCACTAAAGAGCTGCTTCCCAGGTAGTAGATTAAGACAAAATTCTCATTGCAAACTGATAGTCTGTGTTTTGAATTACATACTTAAGCATTTACCTTTCTTGTTAGATCATGGGAAATACCAGATTTGCATTAGTTATAATACTGATTTTTTTTTTTTCCAAGTAAAAATTTTCTTCTACAAGTGATCTTCTTAACTGTGACTTTTCATAAATACCTTGTTCCTTTTTATGCATTTAATAATACAGAAAGGTCACAAAGTATTTTGAGCACAGACACATATGGTAATGGAGCTGCCTTACTAAATTTTTATTTTTGAACTGTATTTCAAGATGTTGAACTATGCTTTATTTCAAGATGCTGGTATGTCTGAGAAGTACTTTTTGGTCCTGGTATGTCTGGTATTGCTAGACACCTATTCAGGAGTAGTGTGTATATGTTGCAAAAGACCTTTACTTGTAGACGTACAAGCTGGTGGTGGGAAGGAAGCAGGTTTGTTAATTTTCAAGTTGTTCAACGAGTTAAAGCACAGTCTTAAAAAGTACTTTTGAAGCAGAGCATACAGTGCAGAATCATAGATGTTAAGTTCAGTGGCCAGAGACTTTGTGATGAACTTGCAAATACTTTTATTGGAGAGCAGACATGCACTCCCTTGAGCAAGCCTTAAAGCTGGACAGATAAGGAGCAGTGTGTCTCGTGTTACTTCTGTGAACCCTGCAGCCAAATTCTTGGTGTGCAGCAAGATGATGTTCCCATGCAAGAACAAGGAGGTTTACCCAGAACTGGCACAGGGAGAAGATGTCCTCACCCTTCCAGGGGAACACACGTAGCTGTTCTGGAAGGCTATCAGACACTTAGTGTTTTATCTGCGGCGCTGCATAGATTTATAATATTTCCCCAGTGCAAAGGCTGTGCTGTATTTCTCTAGAAAAATGTTGCTTTTCGTTGTTCATGGCTTCGTTGTGCAGTTTGTTGTTAAGCCAGCTCACATCTTCATTCATCTCCTTGAAGGAGGACAGAAGTCCTGATAAATGGGGAAGCTCAGGCTCGCAGAGGTTCCTTCCAGCTTGGGAGGCCAGAAGGAGAGCTTTTAAAGGTGGGATACTTGGCTAGTGAACTTGAAATTATCTGACATTCTGATGTAGAGCAGCCACAGAACTGAGCATTTTGAAAAGTTTTAAGAAGCCTATACATGATTCTTCCTTCCTTGGCAAGAAGGTCTCTGTTGGGAAGTTGCATGAGTAAAAGGAGTTGCAGCCTTCTGGTGGCAGTTCCCAAATGTACATTTTTGAATTGTACTGAAAAAGGGCAGGGTTACTGTCTGCTTTCTCTAGACAGGTTTTTCAACAATTACAGAGTTCTGGTAGAAGTTGATGGAATACTGTCATCTTCACTCTGTAAATGAGGAAGGTCCAGCAAGGAGCCATGACCTTCTCAGCCTGCTGGCAATCTGCAGGGTTGCTGTGTGCTCTGCTTTGTCTCTCAACTGGCTTCAGACAGCTTGAACTCTTTGATAAATGTAGGTGTTCGATCTTGTCTCAAGTTGTTTTCTATAGCACACAGTAACTGTTTAGTAATTTTTGGAAAGCATGCAACAAAAAGGATTTTTTTTTTTAGCCTTCATTCAGGGAAAGTTATCAAATTTGAAAGTATTATCGCAGAATTCAATGAAGAAAATAAGGTTGCTTGTCTTTTTTCTGTAGTTATTTTCTTCATTGCCATGAAAAGTCTTTTAAATTTCCAGTAATATACCAGTTGATATGACAAGCTAGACAAAAACATTTTATATTTTAGGGATCATCCTCTATAGAAAGTAACTGAAAGCCAAAATAGTTACTAGAATGAAGCTTAGATCTGCAAAACAGAGAGACTAAATGCAGTGTAGCTTCCAGTTTTTTTAATAGCACTGCTAGATTATTTTAAATATATAAATATAAATATTATGTGTAACATTCAGTACTGCCCCCCAGGTAGCTGTTCATATGAATAAGGATTTTATTTGTAACAGACTCTAGCCCTGCAATACCCCTAGGGTAAGTGTTAGCATATATATACCCCTTGATATTTGACAACTATATTTTATAGACAAACTCTATGCTTTTTACATTTTACAAAAGAGAAAAGAAATCATTGCTTTCAATTAATAGAGCTCTGAAAAAAAAAAACAACAACCCAGCCCCAGAACTAACAACCTGTAGGGTGTGGTGTTCAGCAATGTATTGTATATTCCAAGAGTATATTATGTAGATGTGGGTTTTTTTGCTTTTATTTATTTTTTTTTTAAATAACCTGTTACAACTACTGGATTTTAGATTATTTCAAATCTGATGCTTTTATTCTATGTTATTATGGGCTGAATTCTTTCCTAGCTGATGGACTGGTGTTGCCTAAATGTCCTGTTAAAAACGGTGATCCTATAAATTTTTATTCCAGTGAGAAGTGCAGTGTCTGAGTGGTCCCACTGAAAACATAACTCAGCTTGCATGTGTGAGCATTCATGAGCTGGAGTACTGACTCTTTTCTGGCAATTTTAAGAAAAAATACCTGCCAGTAAATGTCCTGGGGAAGTGTTTGAAGATGTAAGTTGAACTAAGGCAGGGAAATTTTCAGCCATTTCATTAAAGCTGAATGCATAGGTGCCCATTTGTGCTAGGAGTATTTCTGTCTTTTTACATCTTTATGTCAAAAACTGGAAGTGTAGGTGTATATAGTGTTTGTAGGAAGTGGAATAATCTTCCCTGTGTTAGTCTTCCCAGCATTTGGCTCTAATAGAACTCAGGTAGGAAATAAATAAATTTCATGCATGAGTAGTATGTCAGTTAAATAAAAGATAACCACTTACCTGCAAATGATAAAGAAATTACCTGATATTAATTCTGGGGGGACAGTTTTATGGTCTTTACTTCTGTATACAGTATATCTAGATAATATGTATCTATATATATAGAGATCATAGAATCATACAATTCTAGGGTTGGAAGGGACCTTAAATATATTATCCAGTTCCATTTTATATATATATATATATACACATATAAAACTTGCATCTCATTTATGATATCAAATACAAAGAGTATGTATTTTGGTCATTCTGCTCAACTATATTATATCTGAAGAGGGGACACAGCTCACCTGCTTGGAATTATCAGTAATTTTCTGCCCACAGCCCTTCTAATTCTAAAGCCATTTTTTTTGTTGCTCAGCACAAAGTGAAGAAGTGTGTGTGTCTTTATGTGTGTTTTAACTGCAGTTTTGGTCAGATGTAGTGAAGTGTGCCCCTAGAAAATAGACTGGTGAGCTCTTTTGTACTTTGATTAGTTGCTATAAAGGGATGGAGTGACTCAAAGTACTCCCTGAAGATGGGGTCCACATCTCAATATTGGGTGTAACTTCATTTCTATTGCTCTAGTGATGGGTACAAAGAACCCAAAGTTCTTACCTTGCTGTAGAGATGCCCAAAGGAGGGTCCAGGAGACACTGCTTTGTCCCACACTCCTTTTTTACACTCCTTAGCTGACTAAACTGTCATTACTACTTTAATTTCAAACTTGCTTGCTTTTATTTTTGTTTTAAGCCAATCAGTTGGGTTCAAGGTTGGTTCAGACGGGTTTGTGGAAACGTGTACACGTTGGTCCTGCCCACGCTTTGAACCTGCTCCAACTGGCTGCTTGGGAGCTAACATAGCACTGGGGACCAGATGGTCAATCCTAGCACCATGTTGAGTCCTAAACCAATAAACCCTCCTGAGCTACGAGACACAGGCACCGTGTATGGAGTGAAAACAACTTGGTGACTTCTGACCAGAGCTGGCTGGGGTCCAGGCAGCTTAAAGTGTAAGCGAAGGGAATGTATGTCCATATGGAATGGTTACATGGAGCTCCATCACTTCTCACAGATGATGCCCTCCATGTCTGTAGCCCCAGATAATAGAGGGTGTCCCTGTCTGAATGTGGGGTGTGAAGCTTGGAGAACTTGGAGGCCATCTGATGCTGTACGTACCATGGGAACAGATAAATAAAATCAGAGCATTTAGATTAATATCACCTAAAATCTGTCATTTGTTTGAAGTAAACTCCTAGAGAAGGGCGTATAATGAAATGTATTTGAGAATTATTTTTATCAGATTGCTAATGTAAAGCGAAGCTTTGATGAATTTAAAAAAAGAAAAATGTTTAAATTCTATAATAGATTTACTTAATTTTTTTTTTTTTTTTTGTCAGTGTCAGTCGGAAGATAGTGCAAATAAAGATTAAAAAATTAACCCAGTAAAAATTTAAGTAATCCAGTAAAAAAAAAAAAACCTAAGTAAGGACTCAGGGCAAAATCATTTCCTGTTGAGCATCACAGCACTGCTCTGGTTTCTTTACTCACAATTACACTGCTCAAATTTACTTTTCAGTGTGACAGAGAGAGGCTGCCTGAAAGTTTTGATGAAGGCAGTGGAGGAGGTGGGATCTCCTTTGTTGAGCAGATTAATTACCTTGCTGCTGCCATGCAGGGGGAGCAGAAACAATGTTCTGAAGCTCCAGGTCCTTGTACAGTACTGTGATTGAAGAGCAAAATCTTTTTGTTCTTTGGTCTGGCTGTGTAAAAACTTGGTGGGGGGAGAAATCCAGTAACAACCAAAAAACCTCTCTTTTTATTAAACAGGACAAATAATTGCCTAAGTAAACTACCTGAAATTTATTCAGGCAGACAGCAATGTGATCTTAAACATTCACTTTGCATTAATCAACTTTGCCTCAGATAAAATGCTGGCAGATGGTAGCTATTCATTTTAAAAGTGACAGGTTTTCTTTATGTTTTTGTGTGGAAACCCCCCCACATCCCTCCCAAAACTTTGCTTAATTTCTCCAACATGGTTTTTTATTTTTTTTTTCCCCTACAGTGCCATTATTGGGCAGTTTCACCGTTTGGATAGTTAAAAAAAGTTGGGAGATGAATTTAAATCTTCTTCTTTTTGAAGTCAGTGGGAGTACATCCATGATCTCAAATTTGACAGAAGGAAGATGGGAATGGTAAGCAGGATGCATGGAGAGGTGCAGGACTGGGAGGAATGTTGGTTGGAACCCTTGGGTGATCTATAGGAAGAGCTAAGGTGAAATGACAATTGTCCCTTTGATGTGTGAAAGATTTTCCAAAATTTCAGAAAAAAATCCTGATGGGAGAAGGAAAAAACAGGTTTTTTTTTTTTTTTTCAAGCCCTTGTGTGCTTTTTCCTTTATATTCTTAAGCGCTGGGTGAAATCCTTACTTTCAGAAACAAATTTTATGAATTACCTGGAGAATTGATATTTACATTGCTGGCAGTAAAATGTAATGAAATTGTGCATTATAAGTCAGTATTTCTACACTCAGGATTTTAATGAGTATTTTATCTGTCCTTTTAAATGATTGTTGGGTATATATTTTATTTCTAGATTACTTATGGATTACATTTATGTTTTCAAATAACAAACATATACAGTGCTGTATTATAAAGAACATGATACTTTCTGCAATTCAGTATCATTCTAGTCCATAAAACTAATTTTATGTGCCAAAGAGAAAAAACCCAAAGCTTTTGGTTTGAATCTAATAAGTAAAATCTTTATTATTTTTTTTCCATGCTGCTTTCTCCTAATCTCAAATTTATTTTTTTATACCTAAGTAGTAAATAATACAAATGTTGTCAGATAATTGTTTTGGACATGATTTGGATATATAGCTTTATATCCCAGTGTGATAACTAAATAGTTTTCTTCCTAAGTACTTGCAGCTTGGCTGGATTTTCTGAATTGCTATGTAATGAAAAGAAATCTCAGGTTATGCAAACTGTTTTTAGAAAAAACAGTTTTGGGAGATGATCTGCATTAACAGTAATTTTTAATTTTTTTTTTTTTTTTCTAAATTTTTTTTCTTTTTTTGGCACACATTTACCTGACCCAAATACCTTCTAATTTGAAAGTCATGGCTAAGGCTGTTGGGGTCATCTCAGTTGCCAGTCTACACCAGACCAGGAATTTAGTTAGTTAGTTGGTTTTGGTTACCTCTAGTTACCTGTTTCAGTCCAAGCACTGTACCTGAGAGCTCAGTAACTCTGCTCAGGTGGTTTCCCTTCCACTCCCACTGGGACTGCTCCCCTTGCTGATGGTAACTGCTGTGACCATTGGGTAAGAGCTTTCTCTTGCTGCACGTGGGTGACTGGAAATTCAATTATTTTTTCTACTTTTTTTTTTTTTTCACACCAAGTGTGAACTCTCAGCATCTCCTGGGGATGTCCATGAGTTTCAGTGTGGATTTTGGAGATGCTGAGATGCTCCATAGTCACACTCCAAGTGTTTTCTGGTTTTGTCTCCTTGATTCCTCTGGGACTGCAACCATATTCAGGTTTTTAACATGCACATAGTTGTAGGCAGGTAGTGGACAATTGGTGGAGTGAAGGCATCTTCTAGTCCAACATCCCCACAGCATGTTATTTCAGGGTTTTTTCACTCCAGACCAGGCCTAGTCCTTCAGGACTGAATGTTCAGAAGACAAGGATGGAGTCTGTAAAATGCTTTCCAGGAGCACGACCTCCTGGCTTGGTTTCATCTGAAAGAATTGAGTTCATAATCTTGGAGCTGACTCTGGTGTGAGCTGAGGCTTGCTAGGTGTGGATGGTTGTGAGAGTGGCTTCTTAAATGTTCTGAATCAAACTGAGATGGTGATCTAAACTCACCCATAAAATACTTGATTTTGTGGGTGGTGATGTCTTTTCTTCTCAACACATACAGCTTTTTACCTAAGCTGTAGTCTGAGTACAATCTATGAATTACAGTGCAGTGGAAGGTGTTTAATTTTATATGGACTTCTGACTCCCTGAAACTACAGTTTGATCAATTTAGTTTTTCCTTTTCCCCTTACACTACTCAGCCTGAGTATCTTGGGAATGGTACCTGTTACTGGTATGCTTTGAAGCATTATGGTGAGTAATTTACCCTTTCTTCAAAATAAATATAGTGAATCTAGGTAAATGATGTCTATTCATTTGAATACCTTTGACAAATGCATAGCAATTGACAGGCTTTTTTTCCCCTCTCATCATTCTTAATGAAGGTTTTTGCCATCTCCTTATTCCCTTGGATGGTATTTTCCCTTTCTGCTTCAGTTCTTTGTCCCTGTCTTTTCCTTCCTCCCTCCTCCACATTTACTCTGGTCCAGTGGACACACATTCTAAAGGATGCTTCCCCTTTCAGAGCAGCTTTTTTTTAATTTTATATTATTATTGTTTATATTTATAACCTACTTGTTCATCATTTTAGTTTTAACTCTCAGTTTCCATTTTACCTGGAACTTGTATTTCTGTCTAAGTGGCAGCTTGAAGAAAGAATGAAGGAAACAGCACACAATGAAAGCAAATGCATGATTTTCTTTTTGCAGAAAAACTACTGGAAGGTTACTGTTAACATTGTTATTTATAATTACTATGAGGAAAGGTATAGCTAGAGTGGGCCTAATGTTTCACTCCTATTTTACATGATGTTTAACTACTTAAATTAATGAGTTATCAAAATTTTTTTGTTTTTTTTTTTAAGAAGGTGTAAATTAGTTATAATAAAAACAATAGAAAACTTATTTCTGCTTTATTTTTTGTTGTGGTTAAGTGCTATTCCTCCTGTGAGTTTTGTTAACTTTTGTTTTCTTTGAGTGATAATGTGTTTTTAACATAACACATTCCACATACAGTGAAGAAGTGTGTCTATTTGGAAAAAAATCTTCATGGCATGAAGTACTGTGTAATAGTGTGAAGAAATTTTTGCAATACTATGTTATAAAAGGAAGAATTAAAACTTGAAGAAGAGTAATTTGAGAGCATCTGCAATTTTTTATTTATATAAGAGAATATCCCTGTTTTAATTAAAGATGGAAGTTAAGGATGATAAACGGGACCATTATCTTGGAGCAGATAGTTTGAGGGCACTTTTTTCCTACTCTTCTGCAGATTGCTGCAGGTTTGACAGTGCCTGTGGCTTTTGTGAGCAAAATGCATTTCCTGCTTGTGACAGGGCACTTGGAACTCACTAAACATGGAACAGTTGTCATGCACAGCTACATCTCTTGTGTTTGAACCCTGAGGAATAGAATTATTTTAAACTGTGCATATGCAAAAAATTCCTAGTAATCAATTTTTGTTAAAAACATAAGATAAAAATTTTATATACCAAGTGATTTTTGAGAAATAGTGCTAAGGATACCCTGCTTTGGCAGGGGGGGGGGTTGGACTAGATGATCTTTGGAGTTCCATTCCAACCCCTGACTTTCTATGATTCTATGAAAAAGAGGAGATGAATTTCAGGGAAAATCTTAAGAAAGGTGTGTTATCTTTTTTTTTTTTTTTTTGTTTTTTTTTTTTTTTTTTTGTTTTTGTTTTTAAAATTTTTTTATTTGTAAATTAACTCAAATAATTTCATTCTCTTGCTGTTGCTGTACAATAATAAATCGATGATGAGCCAAAATCAAATGTTATTCCATAGTTTCTGTCTTGTAGTCAGTGACAAAAAAAGGAATGTGTGCTTTAGACCTGTTTTTTCATCAGTGATGTCCAGTTTGTCTTGATACAGAATGAGTCTCACGTTGGAGATTAATGGGTGTGGATGGAGAAGGATGAAAGTTTTCATTAGGTATTGTATTCTCTAAAAACAGCTTATTTTGCCATGTTTAGCAAGTTCTGGAAGTTCTTCTGTTTTTTACATCAGCCTTTAAATTTCATATTTATGCTGTCACCTTTGACTAAAATTGATTCTGAATTATTTTTACATCCACAAGTCTTAGCTGTGTGATACAAAATGGGAGAGATGGAAGTTAGGTGGGTGCTTATGGTGTAACTTGTGTTAGGCCAGCACTGCCATCAGGTGTTTCTCATTTTTTTGGTATTTCTGACTCTCAGGAGCAAATAGTAACCTGCCCTTATACAAACCATGGCTGCTGACCCTGCTGTGTTTTTTCTCATCTCCCAAGAGATGGGTCTCATGCTCCCAAGGCAGTGTAGAATCAGACTGTATTGTTTGCTGGGGTTGTTGAAACATTTGGGTCTGAAGTGCTTTAAACTCAGAACTTGGGTCTTGCCCAAGAAGATCCAAGCACTCTCAGCAGAGGTGGTAGAGAGGAGTTTTAGAACAGGGAAGCTGGAGTCTTATGTAATTATTCAAAATTGTATAATGAGTTAGAAATAGAATAGAATAGAACTTATCTTTTTTCCATGTTTTATTAAGCTGCAGGGAAGCAAGAAAGTGGTCTTGTATAATATTAATTCTGGTGGACACAGATTGAAAAATAGTGGCATATATTTTTGCAAATCAGAACAGAAAAAAATCATCCAGGTTTTAATGTGCTATGATGAGTGAGGTATGCACTCAGTATTAAAAAGAAGGCACCTCTACTTTTGCTGCTACTTTTCAGTGTTAACAGTGGAAAGCTGGAAGCTTCTTGACATTGTGGGGATCTCAGGGCTTCAGGCATGTTCGAAGGCATTTGTGGTGTCTCTGCACCTCTTGACATTACTGGGCATTTTTCCAGGGACTGATCTTAAGTTATATTTTGCATGTGACTTTTAACTTCAATGTAATAGTTTTCCCTGTGCTTTCAAGAGGTCCACTGGTAAGTGATGGGACCAGTGTGTTCAGGCCGTGCTTGGAGTCAGCATGTCTGAGTGAGCGGGGTGAATGAATTGGTGGCAGGGAGGGAGTTGGAGATACTTGTGTGCTTCCTGCATTTTTAAGCAGCTTTAAAGGATGTTTCAGCTGTTGAGATGAAACTCAGCAGCTGCTCTGCAAAGTCCTAAGAAAACAGGGGCCTGAATTTTCTTGATCTCGAGCATCTGCCTCTGACCACAGATGTTACCGGGGCTCTGCGTTTCTCATAACTGATAGACTCTGGATTTCATGGTCAATATGTAGGAATAATGAGAATGTTTTTAACTTGATAACATGGGAAGTCAAAAATAGAATTATTCCCTGTTAATTGTTAGGTACATACTTAGACTCTGGGTCATGAAGAAGAAGGTACAAATTCTGTGTGCATGAAGCAAATGCTTCGCAGTGGAGGGAAACAACTGGGTTGTCACAAAGCATCAGAGATATTTGCCTTCCAGTATCTCTATAGCTCACTTTTCCAATATATTTTGTCCCATACATCTTTTTTCCTCCTTTCCTTTCCTTTCCTTTCCTTTCCTTTCCTTTCCTTTCCTTTCCTTTCCTTTCCTTTCCTTTCCTTTCCTTTCCTTTCCTTTCCTTTCCTTTCCTTTCCTTTCCTTTCCTTTCCTTTCCTTTCCTTTCCTTTTCCTTTCCTTTCCTTTCCTTTCCTTTCCTTTCCTTTCCTTTCCTTTCCTTTCCTTTCCTTTCCTTTCCTTTCCTTTCCTTTCCTTTCCTTTTCCTTTCCTTTCCTTTCCTTTCCTTTCCTTTCCTTTCCTTTTCCTTTCCTTTCCTTTCCTTTCCTTTCCTTTCCTTTCCTTCCTTTCCTTCCCTTTCCTTCCCTTTCCTTCCCTTTCCTTCCCTTTCCTTCCTCTTCCCTTCCCTTCCCTTCCCTTCCCTTCCCTTCCCTTCCCTTCCCTTCCCTTCCCTTCCCTTCCCTTCCCTTCCCTTCCCTTCCCTTCCCCTTTCCCTTCCTTCCCTTCCCTTCCCTTCCCTTCCCTTCCCTTCCCTTCCTCTTTCTTCTTTTCTTTCCTTTCCTTTTCTTTCTTTTCTTTTCTTTTCTTTCTTCTTTCTTTTCTTTTCTTTTCTTTTCTTTTCTTTTCTTTTCTTTTCTTTTCTTTTCTTTTCTTTTCTTTTCTTTTCTTTTCTTTTCTTTTCTTTTCTTTTCTTTTCTTTTCTTTTCTTTTCTTTTCTTTTCTTTTCTTTTCTTTTCTTTTTCTTTTCTTTTCTTTTCTTTTCTTCTTTTCTTTCCTTTCCTTTCCTTTCCTTCCTTCCTTTCCTTTCCTTTCTTCTTTCTTCTTTTCTTTTCTTTTCTTTTCTTTTCTTTTCTTTTCTTTTCTTTTCTTTTCTTTTCTTTTCTTTTCTTTTCTTTTCTTTTCTTTTCTTTTCTTTTCTTTTCTTTTCTTTTCTTTTCTTTTCTTTTTCTTTTCTTTTCTTTTCTTTTCTTTTCTTTTCTTTTCTTTTCTTTTCTTTTCTTTTCTTTTCTTTCTCTTCTCTCTTCTCTTCTCTTCTCTTCTCTTCTCTTCTCTTCTCTTCTCTTCTCTTCTCTTCTCTTCTCTTTTCTTCTCTTTTCTTTTCTTTTCTTCTCTTTTCTTCTCTTTTCTCTCTTTTCTCTCTTTTCTTCTCTTTTCTTCTCTTTTCTTCTCTTCTCTTTTCTTCTCTTTTCTTCTCTTTTCTTCTCTTTTCTTCTCTTTTCTTCTCTTTTCTTCTCTTTTCTTCTCTTTTCTTCTCTTTTCATCTCTTTTCTTTTCTTCTCTTCTCTTTTCTTTTCTTTTTTCCTTTTTTTTTTTTCCTTTGTTTCCCAGCACAAGTTCCACAGCTTCCTGCTTCTAGGCCATGGAGACTGAAAAGACAACAAAAAGACTACAAGATTAATTTAAAACTAACTTCACTAATGTTCACCTGTAGTATCTTTAATTTTTTAAATGTATTTTTAATATACAGAAGGGCTTGGAGCATGAACAGTGGTGTATTTAAGGTAGAATATTCTTTGGTTTTGCAGGCTGGCAGTATTACATGCCAGAGGAGCCTTCTGACCATGAAGCCCAACCATGCTTGTTCTATTAGCTGTACTTCAGAAGTATTTATTTAGTTTTACCCTCAGATGGATCACCAATATGGAACATTCTGTCTACAGAAGTCTTATTAAAGAGGTTAGAGCATCGTGCTAATTAGGAAAAACTAATTAGGCAGATTGTTGTGCCTGTAACCAGAATTTTATCTTTTAAGGGATTTTGAAATGCTGTATATTCACTTCTCCTATTGTAAAATAGGCTTTTCTTTTAAATGTCTGGAAATAGACTTCTTTAGGAGATTATGCTCTGAGAGTAAGAAAGCAGTAACATTTTAATTTTTGAATTTATTACACAAACTGTAGAGGAACATATTCTATAAAATGGATGAAATCTTTAGTTTATACCAGTTCTTTACTGTGGCAGTCAGAATTGTTTTATTACCTTCCTGTTGGCTGGATTAAGTTCATATGAAGAAACAATGTAGCTTGTGGCTGCATTAAAATTACCCTCAGATTGTAGGCAAAGCTTACAAATTATTCTTTGGCTACTTCAAGCAAATGGTCATTGCCGACTGTTCACCCAGTCTTGGGAAGTTTATTGTGGATCAACCCCATTTGTCAGTGTTTTTGCAGTGCTGTTATGGACTTTTGGTCAGAAAGGTGAAAAACAAGCTGTTGGTGACCTGGAAGCAAAACCATCCAGGGTTGGTTGGGTTTAAATTATCGTTTATATCTAATTCCTGTTAGGTACAACTGACCTTGGTTTGCAAAGTGCAGTATGGAAAGTGAAGTATTGCTTTTATACAGCAACCTTCTGCCCTCTTTCCAATCTGGCAGTCACTAGCTTTCCTATTCTGACTTACCTTCCTGCAGCCTCAAGATTTTGCAGGCCAGGTAGATGCTTTTCTGACAGGTCCAGCAAACCTCCTGGAGGCTGCAAGTCCAGTCTTACACACAGTGACCCCCCAAAAATAGAAAAAAAAACCAAAACAAAAAACCTCAAACAACAACAAAACAGACAGAAGAAGGGGCAAAAGGTAGGAAGAAAGGGGGGGAAAGCTTTTGTCCTGGTGTATTATATTTTCTTAATGCTATTTTTCTCAGAATAATAAGCTCCTCCCAGTCTACAATGATCAGTGATGCAATGTGTGGATATATATGCATGTAGTGGGGTCATAATAGGAGAATTATATTGCCTGTTTAGTTATTCTTATTTTTATAGTGATTATTCTTGGACTAAATGCTTCATTATGTGCCATCTTTTTTTCTAATATGGTTATTAGTGAAATAGGAGAGAGGGAGATTGGGGAGGTACTAGCAGAAAATCAAGTAACCTCTCACCACCACAACTGTCCTGCTGACCACAGAAGAGCAAAAAGAAAACCATGACACACCTTGGTGTTTCTGAGGAGAAGAAGTGTCTGGGGAGAAAAAGTCCTATTTGAGATACACTTAAGTTATATCTGTTTAAGATAGATTTCTCCTTAATGTCTACTTTTCAACATTTTGTTTTTTTTTTTCCAGCTACAAACTTAATTACCCTTAACCTTTTTTTTCAGCCTTGTCATTCTGCATTTTGCAAAGTGCTTTGGCTTGCAGATAACCGTGTGGCTGGGAGCCCTGGGCAGCAACCTGCAGTCTGTCTCAGGACCATCCTCTGAGATGCAACTCAAGATCCAGATGTTGAAATCGGTGAGACAAGGTTGGCGGCCATCTGGAAGCTGCCCATCTGCTCCCTCCTGCTGAAGCACAGAGCAATGTTGTCTGGGGGGTCATTGCCCCTTCTTGTCACAACCCAAGTCAAGATAATTCTGAGCTGAGTCTTTGAAACCTGATTTGTGAATATTGGATTGCCAGGGACTTGGCACTTAGTGATGGAAGGGGCCGGAAAGGGAAAAACCAGACAAATACATCTAGACAAGATTTAGGAAGGAGCTGTGAGGTACTAAAGACTTAAGATCATATGGATCTGGTCTAACAATGTGAAGAGGAAACCATGGAGTAAAGGGAGATGCAGCTATGCTGACTGATAAAAAACCCCCAGTGCATGGGGCTTGCTAATTATTTTGTTAGAGCATCATAAAATATGTAGTTTTTGTATCTCATGAAGGCAGAAATGTGAATACTGGAGGCTAGAGCAATGAGGTCTGGGCTATTCAGATGAAAGCCTTGCTGCTTCTAGGCCAAGGAGACTTAAAAGACAACAAAAAGTTTGCAAGACTTGTTTTTCGGGTGTCAACCTCTGCCACCACCAGACCTTCTGTGTTTGCTGGGCTGTCAGCTCTGGCTTTGGTCAGTCAGATTTGTGTTTGGCATCTGTGATGAGCTGTAGATTCACACCCTTCCTCACTCCAGGAATTTGGTCTTCTGCCTGAAACTGGAGACTATTATCAACCAGACAGGTCTAGGTAGTTAAGCATGATGTCATGTCTCTGAAGTAGTTTATGGACCAGAGATGAAATTTATGGTAATAAATATTTTAGATTGTTTTTGTTTGGCTTCTTAAGGAGAAGAATTTCTTTAGGTGAGGGGTGATTTTGCAAGAGACTCCACTGTGTATGTCAATGGTTTCAGTGTCATGGGTTGAAATTGATACTCAGACTTAATAGCCTTACAGATCCTGGTTTAATTACTGGTCATTCTTCTGAAGTAGATGACTCATTCAGCCATCAGTGGTCGGAGGTGTTCTGGCCCTCTGTGTAACTCTACACATACATATTTTTCTTCCTCAGAACCACAAGAATGCCTCTTTTCCCCTTGCCCGTCTCATTTCCTAGGGTAATAAAGAGAAAACAGATCTGAGAGGGGTATAAAATAAAAACAAAAAAGATGTATCTTGAACAAATTTACGTCCGTCGGGATGGCTGTTGGTGCACAATTGAACTCTGCCCATTCAGTTCCTTTTTAATAGCATTTAAAGTAATTTTCAGGCACCACTTGAAGACCAGTTTACAGATGACTCTAGGTTGGTTACCTTGCCTTTCCACACCCCTTAAATGTCTGCGTTTTTCCACTACATCCTTTTCTGGTTTAGCTTTCACTGGCTTTTCTTCCTGGCATTTTAGGCTCTGACATTGCTTGTGTCCTGGTAGAGGCCCCATACAGCAATCCAGGCTTTGAATTTACCAGCTGATAAAGTGATTCTTTATCAAGAGACAGCACTTGGTCTTGTTGCATTAAGCTCTAAGTAAATTTGTGTTGATCTCAATAAAAGTGGATATTTTGATCCTTGGCTTCCTAATGCTTCATAGTTGCATTATTATTCTTCCTCTGCTTTGTCAAGGAGGATGACTATAGTAAGACCATGAGCTGATTACTCCCTGTATTAGATAATAATTACTTAATGTGGGAGGGATATTCAGAAGAGATGTGAGCACTCTTGGAATACTCTTTATGGAACAGAGCTTAAGCGCTGCTGTAAATAGGATGCAAATTCATCTTCATCCTGAGTCAGATACAGCTTGGTGGTTGTGGGACAAATACACTGACACCCAGGACAAATGAAAAAACACTTGCAAAACATACAGGAGCTCTTCTGTCTTTAAAATTTGTTGTTCTTCCTTTAATGCCCTGGATTTTAGGTGGACAGGAGTTGGAGTCTGGTTCAAGACCAGCCCTGGTTCTGTCTAGGTATGGCTCTGTGAAGTACCTCTTAGTTTCCCCACACTGTGTGTTGGTCTTACAGTGTGCCAGTGGCAAATAATTCTGACCTTGAGTTGAAATTTAAAACCTGGCAGTGTTTGAGTATCCATGTGCAGTTGTGGGGAGGCTGCTGGGTGAAGGGCTGGTACAGAAGGGTCCTTGGGTGTCCTTCTCAGTGACCATCAGTCAGTCTACTAAATTAGGGCTTTTCTTTGGGGAAGCCCGAATCATCACCAGGGAAGAACTGCCTGTTTTCACTGGAAAAACAGCTAATTTGATTGATGATTTAATTTACTTCACTAATTACATTTAAAAAAGAAACCGAGGGGGTTTGAGGGTGGCTGGTGAAGTTTGTTCAGGTCTCTTCGTATGCCAGCACAGGGCTTTATTAATTCTAATAATGACCTCATTGTGATTTTTTTTTTTTTTTTTTTAGGTTTCTGAATTTTACTTTATTTCTGTAAGCTTTTAAAAACATTAAGGCTGCTTTATGGAAGTATATTATCAACATTATTCTTATTTTGATTTGTGGACTGTAGGATGGCTCTTCTGTCATTCCAATGACTTTTCAACAAAATATTCCTTCAATTTAAATATTTTTAAGATGCTTTAATTACAAAAGTCCTTGAAATGAAGATTTTAATGTTTAATTTTTTTTTTTTTTTTTTTTTTTTTTCCCTTTTTTCCCTGTGATGGCATACAAATGTGTTTTTCCCATAGTGGCACTTGCCCATTTCAGAGTATTTTCTGCTTCTGAATATTACGTGATTTCTTGTTAAAGTGAATGACAAGATGATGTACGACAGACTTGAGATGGTATTGAGCAGAGTAGAGTTGGAAAATTGCAGTGATAATTTTCTTTTTACACCTCCACCTTAGACGCCATTGAGGAGAAAAGGGAAAAAAAAACCCCGAAGTGCAGCAGGCAACTCAAGAAAAGCAGAAGGGGGAAACCTTGAAAAATTACAGTGAAATTTCCATAACAGAGACACTACTAATGCTGCTTTAATAATGATTTCCTGTCACGAACTATTTTTATCATTTGCCTGCTCTCTGACGTGGCATTCTATTTAACATTTTTGAGAGCCATGTTTTAATCAGATTAAGCTCAAGGAAACCGATAGGTATCTGTTTGGCTCATGACTTCTGCTTCTGTTTCTGATTTAGTCACCAGACTTTTGTTGCTGGAATCTCTCAAACCCCATCTTTCCTTCCCCTCGCTCCCGGGGCGCCAATCCCGAGGTTGTGTGCCAGGGATTTTCGTGGTGTTACTCTCAGGATGTGTTATGGCAACATTTTCCAAACTGTGGAAGACTGATAGAAACTGTGTTGGTTTGGTTTTTGTTTTTTTGTTTGTTTGTTTTGTTTTGGGGTTTTTTTGTATTTTTTTTCCTTTTTCCTCCTGTGATTAAATAGCTAAAAATAGCTCTCTATTTTTAGTTTCAAGCATAGTAATATTTCTTAGGAACAAACTCACCCAAAGCAACGTGCTGGGAAAGGCTGAGCCTGAATAATGCTGAGTTCAGATCTCCTTGTGTAAAAAAACAATTCTTACTAAAATGCTGGATGTTTCTGCATAGTCTTATAGAGTGTGCAGGATTAATCACGCTACCCATACAAGAGAGGCCATGGCAGTGAAATATAAATACATGTATTTTTGAACTTTGGCATTTTAATGCTCTACATTTTGTAGAGCTCAGACATTTTGTGAAAATAAAGATGGCAGGAAAGTTTGTGAGCAAAATTCTTAGTTAAGTCCTCCGGTATTGTGCACGACCTGCAAATTTTGGAAATGACAAAAAAAAAAAAAAAAAAAAGGTGCAGGATAACACTGGGGCTTGTTGGTTGTGCTTGGACATCAGTGGACTTAGCACCTGATTTGATGGTCTCAGCACCTTGGAGCATGAGGGAAGACCAGGATGCCTTGCTTTGAAACAGCTCTGTCACTACATGCTTTCATGATTTCCACAGCAAAAAAACCCCATCTATTAAATTTCTAATGATGTCTACTCTCTATAGCAAATACAGGGGAGACAATATTCAACAGCTTGGTTTGTGTAGTGTCTTCCTTCAGTGTTATTTATTTGGTTGACATGCTAGAAAACTGCGAGCCTAAGGATTAATAAAGGTTATTAGTTATTTTCCATAATAAAATTAGCTGACCTTTAAATAAGAGCATTATACAGGGGATCTTTAAGTGGGAAAATGACAGAATGCATTTTTAATATGGTATCTGCTTTGATTACAGAACGTTGCAGGCACAATATAGAAAGTACATGTTGTGATTAAACCTTGCTCTTGACTGTATATCTGCAGACAACAATGGAGTAAGTGGAATTTTGTATTCAAGGCAGAACTTAACCCTTTGGTTATCATTTCAGTCGCTTCTTATATTTGCTTACGTTTGAACAACCCAGGAAAATGAAGAGGGAAGTTAATTTTCTAAAAATGACTGTCCTTTGGAACCAACAGCAATGGGGGGTTTTGTGTGGTTTTTATTAAGCATGATTATATGCAGATTCCTTGAGTGCTGGAACAGTCTGTCTTAGGTTGCTATCAGGCATACGTGATGTACACCCTGTAGCTGGTTGCATGCAGTTCACTGCATCAACATCCTATTATTTATTAATCATTCTGGTGTTTGGATTTGTTTAGCACGTTAAAATAAAAACTGACTATAAACTACAATATTGCACATGAAGTTTATGTGCCCACCTTTTAAGTTGGGAACAAGGTACAGCTCATTTCCAAAGTTGCTATGAAAGCAAACCTTATCAATCCTTTTTGTACCAAAACCAAACTAAATAATGGCAATATTTCTTTTGCTATCATCTATAAAAATCTCTATAAAGACTTTAAGGATACTCTTTTTATCATTAATTTTGAAACTTTGATAATTTTCTCAATGATTAAGGCTTGGATTTCAGGTAACTTGAGCACAGCAGCACAAGTAAATACGTGTTTTTTTTCAAATTTTGACTAGGTCTTATAACAGTTGTTGAAATCCTTACAAGATATTCATCTATTTGTAGCATCATATAGGTCTGTCTCCCCATCTGTCTCTGTTTTTCATGACAACGAGGCTCTGGTACATTATTATTTTTTTCCACTTTGGTACTTATTCATTGAAGCCCACTATAATGCTGTTTCTATCATAGTTATGTGTCCAACAGCTTTTATTGATCATTTGTGATAAAATAAAAGATTTCTTCATAGGGAGAAATTTCAAGCAGCGAACAGTGAATTTGATTTAATTAGATTTAGTTTTATATGGCAGAAAAATGAATGTAATCAGAACCCATTTACGTACTATTAAATAAATAAATTACCAACATAATGTGGAGCCAAAATCATAGGAACATTGGAAAAAAAAATGTTCTCACTGAGTCATTTTATGCTAGGCCATCTTCATGAAGGAATTGCTGCAACTTTCCTCTTTGAAAAGCAAGGATTTGAATGTAAGCTTCAGATTCCCTCCAAATAAATCCTGATTTAACAGGATATCCCCGAGACCTTCCTCTCCCGCCCCCCCTTTCTTTCTTTCTTTCAGCATTGGCAGCCTGACTAAAATAGTCTCATCTGGTTTAACTAAAATCTTTGCATTACTTGGCGGTGGTTTCTTTTGTACGTGGTGCTTAGAGCTCATTGAAGCTCAAATGGTACAGGAAATGCAAATCATGCAAATCATCCTCACGCTGACGATGTACAGTGGCGTGATTGAGCAGCAGTACGTATGGCTCGTGGGCTGACCACATGAAAGAAGTCATTTAAAGACCAGATGAGCCCAAGCTGGGTTAAGTTAGGCTATGTGTGAGCTTCAAAGCTTAGAGAATAGCATCCTTTTTAAAAATAAATTTATTTTATTAATAACACCTGCGCCGAGTTCTTAAACGGTGAGAACATGGAGAGAGGAAGGTTACGTTAAATAGATGCCATGCTTAAATCAGGAGGGCAAAATTGTTGTTTTGGGGGAAATTCAGGTATGCATCCCCATCGGTGGAAGTAGACCACAGTCTAATGGGCTGCAAAGAAAGTCCAGATCGTGTTTGTTGAACATAAAAGCCCAACTCTTCTCTGCCTTTCAGGTAAAAATGAAAATAAACGAAAGATAAAAGGGGATTTTGTCTGTGCAGGAGTGCTAAGAACAGGAGGAGGGTTAGGAACAGGTTTTCTCTAAGTGCTTTTGAGTGGAGAGAAGAGGGAGGTTGAGTGCTTGCTGCTTCAAATTTCTCAAGTAACTTAGAAAAAAAAAATCCCTGCAATGGTGTTTTGTTTTGGTTTTTTTTCCCCTCCATACTTCTGAAGAGCCCTTTCTGTAATTTTGGGGCTGGATCTCCTAGTGAAGCTGAGCCCTTTTTTTTTTTTGCTTAAGTCTGAACCTTGAAGGTGGTTGGTTGGGAGAGCAGCTGTGGTGGGAACCCTGGGCTTCAACCAGTGACTCTTGGGAGGTGGATGTGGAAACACCTCTAGGCACAGCCTCAGTAGAGTCATGGGTTAAGATTGCTGGTAGCAAAATAAGCATTTTTCAAATTAGTCTTACAGTAAAAACAGTCAGTGGTATATTCTTAAAGACATTGTTAACAATTCTTAACTTTGGTAATACTCAACACTGGTGGTTCTTTTGCCTCTAGTTAAGGGTCTTCCTTAGGAGTTTGTTTTTTTTACAGCCCTCCTTCGCTTTTCTTTGGTGTTTTGATGTTCTTAATAACTGTGATTCCCTCAAATTATGTAACGTGACACAAACCTGGAAAATGTCAATATTGAACTGTTAACTGTGTAATCTTGTTTAATTTTTCCTTGAAACAAACACTAGCCCTGAGGAGGTCTGTGGTGGGACCAATCAGGACACTGCACTATGTCACCCTCATGGATGTTATTTTGGCTCAATATTCTTCATTAGTGCCCTACTCCTCCTTGATTTTCTACTTTCTACTAATATCTGTGGTGATTTATCCAAACACAGTAGCAAGAACAATGGAAGAAATTAAGGTTTTATGGAAGAAATTAATTAATGGAAATTAATTTATGGAAGAAATTAAGGTTTTATGTTTTACCTACTGATTTGCTTCTTTCTCGTCAATCCACAGGTCTTGTGTCAGTAAGAGGTAGATTTCCCAAATATTTATTTTAAAAACACTAATATTCCTTTCTTTAGTATCAGATATCAAGCCATGTATTCGGATGGCTATATGAGCATTTCCCCTTCTTGGTGTGCCTTGGGGCATCTCCTGTGCTGAACATGGACCAGTGGTGGTTGTAGGGTTTCGTGGGGAGTTTGGGGTTCAGTTGGGGCTGGAATGGTTAAATTCCTTCCTTCTGTGGGTTTTGCTTGTTTATTCATATCTTTTTAAGAGAAGAAGTAAAGGTGAATGAGGGAATGGCATCCTGAAATCATGACAAGGTGTTGGGAAAAGGAACAAGGTAAATAAATGCTGTTTCCCTCAGCCAGCTTGCAGCCATCCCTTAGAGGGGATATTCTTGAGGCTTCTTCTGGCACAGGTTTCTGGGCATGTGTTTATACATTCAGCATACAGTTAGTGTTTTGATAGAAGCAGGAGTTTAAAGAGCAGATAATATTAAATTATCTTTTATACTTGGTTCAAGAAATACCAAGATGCAGGAGCTCACAGAGAAGGCAGAACAGAAATTTTACTACTTGTATGTATAATGATTTAATGTAATTTAATATCCATTTCAGTGTTTGACAGGAAGCAGAGCTTACTTAAATATTTGTACCTAAGAGCACAGGGCTGTATAAAGATCTTTGAATTTGGAAGTTAATTTGTTTCTTCCAGCTATATCTAGAGATATATACAGAAAATTAATCCCATATGATTGTACAGCTACCAGTGCTCCAGAACTTTTTTGGAAATCCTTTCCAAAGAATATCTCTGGTCATCCTGACAAACAGCTTGAGTAAAATTTCCTTTTCAGGAGCCACTGAAAGGTTTTACAAGTAGTCCAAAGGCATCACTGGAAAAATGGTGTTATTTGGAGACCTCGACACCCAACTATTTCACTTTGCTCAGTTTTTGCAGATATTGAAGCTTGTCAGCCAGCCACCTCCAAGAGATTTTTAGTTTTCTGTGACAGAGAAATACACAATTTTTTTCCCAATAACAAATTAGCTGTTGTCAACAATTTTCCTGGCCAGAGTTTAAGTGTATGAATTCAGAATGCTTCACAGCTGTAAGGTGGAATTTGATTGAAGTGCAGAAAGTGCCTGGAGTGTATATTTATGTTATGTATTTGTGTACCTGTGTGTGCATGCATGCAGACCTATGTGCATTTACGTGTCCTGTCTGTGCCTGGAAATGTGATAGCTGAAAATACAGAATAGCAGTGTACAGTCTCACAAAGATAACATTTTCTTTTGGGACATCTGTCAGGTGCTGTGGTGAGCAGGGTCCATAAGATAGTTAGACAGTGATGTGATCATATATATTTATATATATGAGTTGATTAAATCACTAGACCGTGGCACTCGCTTATCTTCAGCTCTGGCTTGGGCTCCTGGGTTCTCACTGTGGCCCTGGTTCTCTTCGTGGCCCTTGATAAGAAAGCTTTGGCCTCAGTTTCTTAATCTTAAAGATTAGAAGGCATACAGTATATTCTTCTGACTTGGTTTTGTATGAATTCAACCCCAGAGGTGTGTGCTTCTCCTGCATGTTACTGGGGAATAATGGGCATTCAGCACTGGGTGCTTTATTTAAGCATAAAAGGAATTCAGACATTTCAAGATACCAGAGCTGCATATGAGAGGTGTGAGGAAAATGTAATTTGTGAAATACCTGGAAGCCTAAAAGCATTATTAGCATTATTATTTTTCTCTTGCATTTTTTTGATGTGTGGGGGAAAAAGATAATCTCAAAATGCTGCCCAATGGGGTTCAGTTTGCTTACTCAGGAAATGGGTCTGTGTTGTTAAAACTGATTTTATCATGACTCAGTGGCTAGTTGTTAGCCCTGCAAAAAGCTCAGCTGGGAGCTGGTGGTGATTTTAAAACTTTCAGAACTGTCAAATTCTCCCAGATTTTAGCACATTCTGTTCTTCTTTGAATTCTCTCCTCTATCTCTTTGCCCTTGCGTTGGTCCCCAAACTCCTTTGCCCAGGCTGCAGAGCCAAGACCTTTTTATACATATATATATGTATAAATTATATATTACATATATATTATACATATATAATATGTATGTATATACACACATATGTATATATATATTTGTTGTTGTTGTTTTGGTTTTGGGTTTTTTTGGGGGTTTTTTTGCTGGTGGCACCATAGGCCTATTATGATACCATGTGAAATAAAATGATAGGACAGCAATTCCTACTACACCTAAAATCAGGTTATGTAAGTGGAAATAAAACAGCTTATGCTATATGCCAGGCATGATACGAGTTTTATTTAATAAATATATGACTGAAGGTTTACATTTGATCCAAATGCTCCCCTTTGTGATCTGTAGCCATGTTTGTAGAGAAACCTCTCTTAAAGCACTTACAGCTTAATTTGGAACAGACCAAACAATTATTTTTTGAAAGTCTGATGAAATATGTTTGGCAGCTTTTGAATTTAGGAGAGTGTTTGTCTCACTTCTTTCAAATCTCTCTTCACTTGAGCATTCAGCCATTTCAGTATAATCATTCAAATCTGGTAGCAAGTATGGGCTTTGACCAGTTAAAAAAATGTTACAATTGTCAAGTCTAGAGACTGAAACTAGTGTGGAATACATGAAGAGTAAGTTTTTTCTTGCTGATACCCTCTTTACTATTGGTCTGGGGCCTGTCTGCATGTTTTTGGTGAAGTGCTGCTTGATAAATATCTCCATGCTGGCAAGGATGTGGTCTTCCTGTACCTTCCAATAAGTGGGGCTCTCCTGAAACCTCCTTTTATGTTGTCTTAATGAGTGAGCACCATCTTCTACGTGCAGGAGATGTTGGTGGAGCAGCAGTGTTGAATGCCCAGCAAGGTGTTGCAGCAATCAGTCACTCAGGGTTAGTGAGTAGCTCATGTTGTCCCAAATTATTATTTGGGGAATAGTTATGGTACTTGATTGTGTCTTAAACAGGCAAATCAGGGAACCACTGCTCTCCTGGAAACCTCTGACTGGATGCTGTGACATGCCCTCTCTTCTAATTGTACTTTTTGATTTAGTTAAATATATAGACATCAGATATACAGGTCTGAAGGCTTTTAAACATTAAAGAGTCTTATTTTTATTTCTTAGGGACCAGAAGTGTCACTTTATCTTCTTTAAGTGTACATGATGTACATTTATGCACCAAGGCGTGGCTGTTTCTTAGAGAAGGAGATTGACACTGTGCAGAGTTACAGTTGAACTGTTGGATGAACATAGAGCAGAAATATTTAAATTGTAGTTCTGATTGTCAGTTCACTGATAATATTGAGTAGCTTGCTCAGCTTACATTATGGTAGGAAAGTTGCCCCTGTGCCACAGCAACAAATACCGAAGTGTGAAGGGCAGTCATGAGAAGTAAATACTTGCACTTATATTTTTGTAATATTTGCTTAACATGTGGGTTTATATATGTCTATGGGGGATATACACTTTGTAACTATATATTAAAATTACTAAGTTATTCCTAATGTTCTGTAGTGCTGCCTGCTCCTGACAAACATCTGATACAGATCATATGCCTCTAAAAAGAAAAGTTCCTTGAGCAAAATATCCTCAGGAAAACAGGTTGGAGATACTCACATTCTCTCGCTTGCTCTCACTCACATGTTACATTTTGGCACGTTGTAGGAGCAGGTAGCATATCTACTACCTGCTGTTGAAAGTGTTGAAGATACTGAATTATTTATTCCATCTTCTGCACTATCCAAACTCGTTTTGGGTAGTTTGACACATCTCGGTCTTCCATATGGATACTTCATGGTGACAGAGTTGCCAGCTGCTCAGGTTTTATGACAGTCTGAGTTTTTTCGAGGACTGTATTAGTTTTCTGGGAAGAATCCTGCTTTTCCTGAGGTCCCCATTTGTAGGCAGTAGCAATGCCTTGAGTTGATTCTCTGGAGTGGGAGTTTTTTTGTGAAAATCCTCCACAAGAGCAAAATGAAATCAGAGCCACAGGATGGAAGAAAAATGTGAAATCAATTCGCGAAGCAAACGAAGTTCCTTTTAGTGATAGTCTTCAAATTTGTGAAGAAAAAAAAAAAAAAAAAAAAAAAAAGGTGTTTGGGTATTGCAGTGCCTAAAGGAACATACAAATCAGCCTGAAATGCTTGGGAAAATAGGACTTTGGTGGCAGTTGAATGGCAAAACTGCTAACCAGGCTGCTGAGACCCTGCTCATCATCTCTGTGACTGTGCAATGGAAGTGGGGCTTCTGTTGTTTTTTAAAACATGAAGTGTGTAAACCTGAAAACTGGGAGGAGATTTGAGTTTTGAGTTTGCCAGGAACTTTTTTAAAATAAAGGGAAATCAGCCATTGTTTGACTTTGCCATTCATTGAAGTGTCTGTTGATACAAACCTTTTGAAGGGAGACTCACTGTATTGGTGAGTGTACTGCCCTGAGTTTGATTACCCTTCAGGGGTATAAATCCATCTTCTTGAAATGATGTCTGTGAGGTCCATGACATTGATTGACTCTTCTGTGGCATCCTGGACCCGAATTGAAACCAGATTATGGGTAGTAATGATCCTCCAAGCTTGTTGTCCCTGTTTGCTACTGGAAATTAGTGGTGTTATGTGTAGTCTCAGGTCTTCTCCATATTGGTACAACCTCTTGGGTATATTGTGTTTTTTCATGCCAGGCATATAACATGTTTGTCTTTTCTCTAGAGCTGGATGGATAAGACACCCGGTGAAATAAATTTGCTGACTTTAAAATAAGGCTGTTCAGAGTGGAGTCACCATGCCTGGAGGGATTTAAAAGATGTGTAGGTGTTGTGTTGAGGGACATAGTTAAGTGGTGGCCCTGGCAGTGCTGGGTTAATGGTTGGACTCAATGATCTAAGGGTCTTTCCCATCCAGAACAATTCTATGATTCTGTGATAAATAATGCTATTTTTACCTGAGTAGAACGACAATTTTACAAGTCCTTTTTTTCAGAAGTCTCCTACATCTCCAGATCCTGTGTAGTGTTCATCCTTGGTGAGTTTGTTGCCTTCTGCTGCAATTCTTCCTTTTTCTTCTTCTTTTCTTGCAATGTACATTTGAGTGGGGTGAGCCCATACATCTCTCTTAAACCATCCAGCAATGACTACTTTTCAGTAGTAGGTTATTCTGATTTGCTTATGTTCTGCTCTGAATAAGGTGCATTTTTGCTTCATTATTTAACACTGACAGTGTGAAGTCTGAGTAAAAGTGATGTGGATTCATGGATTTCTTCTCCCCATCACTGCAGCTATAGCTGCTTGGTCTTGCTGCCCATGGTGAACAATCCGTCCACTAAGGTAAAAATGGGCCTCTGTCAGGAGTTAATTGAAGCCAAATTTAATTACAAATCAGGATTTAAAAATATAGTACCCTACACTTCATAAAATTTGAGAAACTTCAGTGTTGTTTCCTAAAAACCGAAGCAATCCAAACCAATCCAAATACACACCCCTAAGAAGTCTAGAAGTCTTGCCTGTGAGAAAAATCCCTTTAAAGCTTATTTCTTTATGTTAAATAGAGAAGTAATTTTGATTAACTGATTTCACATCCTCTTGAGTATCTTCTTGAGTTAAAGGTCATAAAAAATAATGATGTTTCAGGCCAGTTCTGAACAAATTGTATCATCTGGGGATCTGGCCCCAGAATTGGATTCTGAGATTTTAGGTTATGGTTGGACTTTCTGATCTTGGAGGTCTTTTTTAACCAATGTGATTCTGTGATTTCATTGTAGGAAAATATTTTGATCAGCTTGTTGCATTCAGGTTTCAGAGGGTTAGGAAGGAATTGAGATGATTTCTAAATACCTTTATGGAGCCTCTTGAATATTTCAAAGGTGAGAAATTTGCTGGTATTCACCTTCATCCCTGTGCCAGCTTTATTGGATAACATCAGTGGGGTCAGCAGGTTTAGTTAGGAGGTTCTCAAGAACTCTGCTCGTGGTCCTAAGAGGGGTCTGAAATTCTGGGTGGGATGAAGGGGACAAAGGGAAGGGTGGGACATGGAGTAGGGGGGGCTGGAAGTGGAGCCCTCTTCTACTCCAGGTGGGAATGCAGAGGGTTGAGAGTTGTTTGGTGCATGGTAAATATGAAGAAGGGGAAAATGCTTTGGATTTTGGGCAGTAAATTCTATCAGAAAATGTAACTAAGGTTTGTCACAGTAGGAAAGAGAATTTCAACTGTACTTTAAAATAACATCTTATAAAATGAGGGAGGAAAAGGTGTTTTTACATTAAAATATCAAAATGGATTGGCAGTAGGAGTGCTAAATGAGGTATTCATTTCTACTGCATTTTAGTGTACGAGGCAAACCCCAAATCCAAAACTACGGAACTGGTAGCAGCCATGAATATTTATCACTGTGCACTATATGTACATACAGTAATTACAGCAAGAGGGAAAAATATTTTTCTTTACAATTAATATTTGTAAACGTTTATGAAAGTACATAACAAATAAATAAGACAAACACATGGCCTAATTAAGATGAAAGGCATGACAACCCTTGTGATTTGTTCTGAAAAATAAAGAATGCTAAAATAGTAAGACTTAATTATTTCTGCAAACATTTCAAATTATGCCCTATCTAGAAAACCTTAATTTGTGAGATATATATTATACTGCTTATAAGGATTTCTGACATTTGTACATTCATGTCAAAAATTATTGTTAATTTATTATTTATTATACTGTATACAGGCATATATTTTCACTTATTAGTATTTATTGTTCAGAAATTCAGAGTCATCTATTGTTTAATGGGAAATGGAAAAGCATTTTATATCTGATTGCTATTTGTATATTCTTGGCCTAGTGATAAAAATACAACTTCTGCAAGTTGATCATATAAAAATGTAATAATAAACAAAAATAATTGGTCCGTTTAACACTCCAGGCATTAATAATGTTTTTTATATACAGTTTACAGTTGAAAAATAACTTAAAGCCAAACCCATGGACTTGCCTGAATTGTTGGGTTGAAATCAGGGGAGTTGTATGATGGAAGAACAGGATCTTGAAGACTCATTGAAGCCCTTCTTTCTCAAGGTGGCTATGTTCATGGTCATACATCTTGTCTGTTCCTTGACCTGTTACATGCTATAAAATTTTAGTTTCTGGAGAAAATGTAGCCATCAGCAGTGGCATGACTGGACTCTGTGTTTTACAGATATCCATGAGGATTTGTTGGGTCTTGGTGTGGTCCCCAGTGGCACCCTGACTTCACACAAGAACTGTGCCCAGAATAAAACCATATCTGGGGTGAAAACCTGAGAGTTTAGGACTCTTCGGTATGACATTAGGCCAGCCAATGGAAATTTCAGGAAAAATACATATATTTCTTGATACAGTTTGATATGGGGCTTGGCAAGAACAACACAGTCAATGCCTTGTGAGACACATCAGAGGGGCTGTGGTGTCTCCAGGTGCTCAAGGTTTTTGTTCTGTAAAAACACTTGTTCTGGCCTGAAGGGTGAATGAATCTAAGTTGATGTGGTGGCATCTAATAGTCTTCATTATTTTTACTACCTAAAAGGTACTCAATCCCCTCACATTTGTAGTGGTGCCTAAATCTAACACTTTTTATACTACTGTACCTGGTAGATGAAGAGTTCTCGTGCCTCTGGTCTGGACTGCCAGATCTGCAAAGCTAAACTCATATTACTGTGAATGTAGTTGTTCTGCAGCAGACATTTATGGCCTTGGATTTAACTTGCAGTGCAGGAAGGTTCCTGTTGCTGCTGCAGGATTCTACCCTGCAATTATTCCTCCTTTTCCAGGGACAATTGTGTTACCTGTGCTGTGGTGCAAATGGTGGCCGTGCCAATCAGTCCTCTGTGCTGGCAGAGCTTCTGCCAGACAGAAGGAATATTCCAGGAGAAATCAGGGAGCTGTTTTAAGCTCTCTTGGTGCTGTAAGCCTGGTGACTTGGGGAGTTCAACCTTCATATCCATAGATGCATAAACATGCCCTATGTGGTCTCCCAAGAGGAAGGCAAAATGTGTTTTTAGTTAAATTGCGTGGGAATTTAATTGAAAGATTTGGGGCAGTGAATTAAAAAAGTAAATTGTGGGTATGGGACACAAGGTTTATAAAGGAAAATACAAATACTTTAGCACCTTCACTTTCATAATTTGCTTGATATAAATGGTATCTATATACTATCTATAAATGGATATAAATGGAAACTGATGTTGGTCATTTTGTCTACTAATAATTAGAGAAAAAAGGTTTTGATGTTACTTTCTGCTTTTTTGGTGTACAGTAATGGGAAAGACAATAGCAAATGTCAGAGTGTTCTCTAGGCACATTGTGGCTGTGAACCTACAAGCTTCCCTCCCATGAATATTTGTCTGAATTAAGCACATGCTTAACTTAATTCACCTAAGTAGCTCCTCAGAAGTCAGAAGGACTATTAAGTGATTCAGATTAAGCACAAGCTTAGTGTAAGAGCAGAGCTTGTGGGGATGGTGGCCCTGAAATCTGGCCAGCCTCCAAGGCAGGGATGCCACTGAGGGTGTGCTGGTCCTGCTCTGTGGATGAAGGTCATTTGTAACAGAGAAAAATGCTTGGGGATGTTTTGGAGGGGAGAGCTGGGGCAGTTGCCTTAGAAATGTGACCTTCAACAAAGGGTTTGTGAGGATTCACAAGTTATTGAAGAGTTCTGTGTATTTTGTAGCATTGATAGGTCTAGATAAGAATGCCATAATAGTTGAAATGGAAGGGGGGGGGTGGTGGTGAGATGGTGAGTTAATGATGTAGCTGTTAATTTGAATTTAGCAGACGTTTTAAATATAGGTTTCTCTTACAGAGACAAAAGTTGCAATTTAAAGCTCTTTGGTGGTCTAAAAACAGCTTAATTCTCTAGTAGCATGGTAATAAGTACTAATCCAGCTTATACAGTGATTGTAGTATGTCATGTTTGTGAAAGATTGCCTAACTCTGCTTTCTCTGGGTTTTATGTTAATTTTTTTAAATTAAACATAAAACCTTATAACATCTTTATGCTGAGATAAACTGTTCAATTTAACTTGTGCTCAAGCAGCAGCTGTCAGGAATTACCATGTTCCCAACGTTCTTGCCATCACCTTGTGTCTCTACCTCCAGGATACACTCAGTGCAATGATGGAGTTCACCTTGTTAGGATTTATTACTTAAATAATAACCCGAGGTAAAATGCAAGTTGATGTCACACAGAATGACAACTGACATATATTTATGTTGCATGTTACATTATAATAAACTTTCCTTTCTTCCCCCTGTAATAGGTGTTAAGTGGAAATACATTTGAGCACATATATCCTCCAGTGCCCTGCACGAGTCCATCAGCCAGGGAGGTGGCTGCTCTGTGGGCACATTCATGGCAACTCGTGCTGTCAGGTGTTATTTAAGCTTAGAGTGCTGGAGAAAAATTGGTTATTGCTGGTAGTTAGCAGCTTTTTTTTTTTTTCTCCCAGTAAAGAAACAAGTGGAAGAGCATCTCGCATTCGCTGAGTTAAATTCTGGGATGCAAGCAAATCAGGAATGGTTTTAATAAAGTGGTTTTCTTTTTTTTTCTCACTGTAAGGAACACGAGCAGTGCTGTTTCAGGCTCTAAATCTCAATTTGCTAGTAATCACAACAATTTTCTCTTGATGCTGGTTTATTGATGAGCTGGGCAGTGATAAGCAATCTGCTTGTTAATTGAGTCTTATCACTTCCCCTTTACAGTGGAGGAAATTTGGGTCTACCTCTTGCAAGCTTTCCAAGATACTGGCCTTTTTTTGCCTTCAGCTCTCTAGTGATGCTGTTTCATCTTCTGGTTTGCCTAAACCAGTATATGAACATGGTTTTCCTTTCCTGTGGACATAACCATCTTTTTTTTCATATTCTTCTAGTTATACTTTTGTCTGTCTGAGTGAGTTCAGAGATTTCAGAGCTACAGTTTTGTCCAAGCTTAAATCTTGGATCTCATTTCTTGTCCTGCTCCCTGGTGCCCTTTTCTCTCCAGTCATCATGTTAACCTTGGCACCCCTGCTGTCTTCTCTTTCTACTCTGGCTTCTGTGCCTTGCTCTGTGCTACTTCTCCTGTTTTCAATCCCAGTGTGCCATCTTTTTTTATTTTTTATTTTTCCTTGTTCTTCCTTCAAACACATCCTTGCTCCTAGAAGCTGTCCTCCATCCGTCCCATTTTCCTCCCAACTCATCGCAGATTTTCTAAAAAATCAGTAAGGGATAACCTATAATTCAATCCAGAAATCCCCAAAAGTTTGCCAAGCAACTCTTTTGTCTCGTAGTTGTGATACTGGATGTATGTTTTCTCCTATTTGTATTTTTCTTTCTCGTGTCAGTGCTGAGCTGGAATCCATCTCTGAGCAGGGGTATCACATCCCTAATAGGAACCTTTCCTCTAAGTCCAGCACCTAAGTCAGTATGGGGTGCAGAGGTTATTATTCTTCATGACAAATGAGTTAAGACTTATGTAAAATTACATTTCCCTCTTCGAATGGCTGGCAATAAACCCGAGCTCATATCTTAATTGGCATTCAGTTTGACAGTCCCTTTAGAAGGATCAAATATTTGATGAACAAGGCAATAACATTCATCTCTTCCCTCCATAAGCCTTTCAGATTAGCATTGACTCAGGTTGATGAAGATGGATATGGGATCTGTTCTCTAGGAACTGTTTGTTCTGTAGCTGCAGATTATCTGAGAATGGTGCATGTTAGCACAGGTGATAATGTGCTACATATGGATGTTTGGGGAAATTCACGAGTTTTAAACCTGACAACCAGAATCAGGAGTTCGTAATAAGGATGTCAGTTTGGTGTAGTAGTCTTGCACACAAAATCCATCTGAAAAGAGGAAGAATGGCAATGAAATAGGAGAATGAACAGGAATAAAAATAGGACAAAGTAGGAGAGATTTTAAAAGAATCAAACGTGATGATTCAGAATCAATCAATTCTGAATCTGAACGACTTATGAGGTAGAAAGGAAAAAAAAAAAAAAAAGTCAGAAACAAACATGTTGAAAAGTACTTGATTCAAGCTTAATGTTTTATGTGTAATAAAAACCTGATCTCAGGTTGTCTTTTTTTGTTTTGTTCTGTATTGGTTTTTTCCAGCCCCTTGTGATGAGAAATGTGTAACACTGATGTCTGTGGCTCTGCAGTTCTCTGTAGGTTCAGGAGTTGGTTTGCTTGAACAAGCAAAGTACTTGTGGTGAAATGCAGGGAAATCTGCCACTGGTTACAGCAGGGCCACAGTTTTGTGTTACAACTTTAAATCCATAAATTTTCTGGTATCCTGGTCACTTAGGCTAAGGTAGCAGCTTGTTAGTGTTGTTTGTGCTGCTTTGTATAACTGAAGGATGTGAGCAGTGCTGTAGACTGGAATAGCAGGAGTACTGGGGTGTGAGGGTAGAAACAGCATTTCATTGTAGAAGATACCTAATAAAAATGTGAAAATAAAACAGAAAAATGATTGGGGGGGAGGGGAAAGGGGAGAAAAAGAAAAAAAGAAAAATAGACCATACTGGATAAGTATACTGCATAAATCAAAAGGGTTTATGTCATAACATGAACATGTACCATTCCTGCTCATATATTGAATTTCAGTAGTTGGTTGCATAAAGAAGTAAAGTGTAATGAAACTGGCAAGCAAAGTATTCCCTAGTCAGCCTTATCTTTGTTCCATTTGTCCTTCAGATACAGCTTTTCTTGCCTTTTTCAATAAAATCCATCCAGCCTTTTTTTATTTTTTTATTATTTTGCATCTCTCTGTAACCGAGCTGGGAAGACCAATGAGATTCGGTGCTTTTCTAGTTGGGTTCTTAGCAGCTGCTTTTTAAGAGATCAAAACTTCGAATGCTGCTACATGGTATTAAGGCTTAGCTATTGATGTGTCCCTATAGGGGTTATGTTTTTCTTTGGAGGTGGGGGGGGGGGAAAGAAGGGGAAGGGGTGACCCCTGTGAGCATGCTCACCACCAGCAAACACTGCTCTCCTTGTTTTCCAGGATCCTCTTTGCAAGCTCGGTGCTTAACCTGGCTGAACTCTCTGCCCTCCGCCCTGACCTTGCCAAATTGAAAAAGGTCCTCTACTTCCACGAGAACCAGTTGGTATATCCTATCCAGAAATGCCAGGAAAGGGATTTTCAGTATGGATACAACCAGATTCTTTCATGGTAAGCGTTTCTTGCGCCGCTGCCTCTTGTTTGAAGTGTCCTTCAGTCTGCAGCCATGCAGCATCATAAGCCTGAGGACTCCTTCTCTGTGACCCTGTAGCAAACCAAGGTGCCAGCAGAGCCCTGAAAAGAGGCTGATAAAAGTGCCGTGGCAGAAACAATCTGTTCTACAAACTCGATTTCTTGCATAAAGTCCACCACTGATGGTGTCCTGGGTACCTCTTAGTGGTGGGGATTCTGCTCTTGGCCCTAAGCAAGATTTTTTGTTTCGTGGCTAATCCTGGCTGAACTCTCTGCCCTCCGCCCTGACCTTGCCAAATTGAAAAAGGTCCTCTATTCCACGAGAACCAGTTGGTATATCCTATCCAGAAATGCCAGGAAAGGGATTTTCAGTATGGATACAACCAGATTCTTTCATGGTAGGTGTTTCTTGTGCCGCTCCCTGCTCTTTGAGGTGTCCTTCAGTCTGCAGCCATGCAGCATCATAAGCCTGAGGACTCCTCTGTTGCAGTGGTGACCCTGTAGCAAACCAAGGTGCCAGCAGAGCCCTGAAGAGAGGCTGATAAAAGTGCTGTGGCAGAAACAATCTGTTCTACAAACTCAGTTTCTTGCATAAATCCACCACCGATGCTTGTCCTGGGTACCTCTTAGTGGTGGGGATTCTGCTCTTGGCCCTAAGCAAGATTTTTTTTGTTTCATGGATGCTTTGCAGAGCTGCAGCTCATCAGCTCTTGCTTGGCCGTAGCTTTTACAGCATCCAACTGAAATCATATGCAGGGTTTTAGGGAAATAAACTGAAATTAAAATGTACTGCAGTGCTTTCCTTGTGAAGAGAGGGCAGTAAACATACCAGATAAATCCTTATATTTCTTTCATCTAGTATTCAGAGATTGTGCAGTGCTAAAATACCCAGACGGTTTAAAGGCTGCTGTCCTTTATTGTTGCTAAAAACAAATGTATTTCTCCAATGTGAGTTAATGAAGGAAGTTAATAACAGTAACACTGAAAAGCTTTGTGCTTAGGCACTGTGCAGACCAAAGTGAAACAGCAAAACTCAGTTGTTTCAAACTGAAATAAATTCCTATCCATGATCTTCCCCCCTCCCATGTTAGTAAGAGAGTTATTAGGAAAAGGGATTTAGGGGTTTTAAGGTACAAGATGAGTTTTTGCATCTTTATAATATAAGCCAGTTGATACTGAGCTAATAATCTATGGGTACTCTGACCATTCCGTAGCTGTTTCTGAGGATGCATTTGCAATGTTTCACTCTCTGGGCTCTAGAGATGGAAGAATCTAATGAAAGATCTTTTGAACACAGAAGCAGCCATTTCCAGATTTTATAACAAAAAGATGAGATTTTTTATATTTTTGATGGCACAAGGAATATTTTTTTGTACCTATTTTGCTTAATTATGGCAGTTACTTTTTACACATCTATTGTAAGATATAGGTATTTTTAAGGTAATAAAAATATTTTTTATCTTAAAAAAAAGTCGACTTCTACAGATGCTCCATTCCTTGTCCTTCAGCCTCCAATAGCTTCTCCAAGTGATGATAATAAAATGTTCATCTTCCTTTTTTGTCACTTCAGAAACCCCATTTTTAGCAACAGACAGAAGCCATCTCTGTATTGTTTGTAACTACTCAGTGCTCATCTGCAAAGAAATGCCATCCTCCAAAAGCTATGAATAATTTCCAGTTTTACAGATGGGTTTGGGAGATCTTAAAAATGGCAGCAAGTAGAATCTTCATGTTGATGTTTTGAATCATTAAGAAAGAGATTTTTTTTTTTCTCCCTAATGATTCTAGGGTTAATGAAATAAAATAATATTTTTGGCTGATGGCTGAGATCCCTTTTGGCTCTTCAGCAGTGAAGGTGGCAGGAGCTTTCTTCTTTGCCTGTGTTATGCAGAACCTCTAGGACCAAGTTGGGCAGTAAGACCTCATGCACAAGAGAAGCAGAGATGATGGTGTTGGAGCCTTTGTTATGTGTCAGAGACCAGCCAAGAAACATGCTGGGCTCCTGCTCCTGCTCCTCATGTCTCTGTAAATCAGTACAGAAGAGATGACTGGAGTGTTTGTACAAAAAATGAAGGGTACAAAAAATGAGACTGGGTTCAAAACCATAGGTGGGGAAGAAGGTGGGATTCCAGCAAGCATTTCAGCTCCCACAGCCTGCTTGAAAAGAATTACTTCTCTCTCTAGTACTTTTATTTTTTTTAAAAAACTTTTCCTTCTGACTCCTGCTGCTTTGGTGAGCAGTGTCACTTCTCTTGACCAGACAGCAGTGAGATGCAGTGAGGATGAATGACAGCCTCTCACCTCAAATATACTTTTCACCAGCCTGGTGACTTATGAACGTGTGTCCTCAATCTATCTTATGACCCCGTGGGTCTGTATTACAATATATAACATATTGAGAAAACCAACCAGCCATAAAGCATTCCTTACCTCCATTAGTGTTGTGTGTGTGCCAGTTTAGCTAAGATTGTGTCAGCACTTCCAGGATAAACTTCCAGATATTTCAGGTTTTTTTGATAGTTTCTTATTCTGACTGAAAGTGGAGAAATAATGCCCGTCACTTAACTACATCTTAAAATTATTGATATGATTGATTTTAAAACACAGCACTAAGGAACAAAACATTGCATAAATATTCCAAATGTTTTGAAACTTTTTTGGGGGGGACCATGTGCTTTGTACTTTATATATATATGGGATTAGTATACTTTTAATCAGGATTATGTATGTGTGGGTTAAATTAAAGTTTTATTCTTTATTATTCTGCTGCCTGACACACTTGATCAGTTGAAGGACAAAGGTAAGTTGTCCTTCAGTGTGAAGGGTTCTTTCTAAGGAATTTTCATTTTCTTCTAATTTTACTGCAGCAAAGGTCAGATGTGGGCTTTACTTGTTTATAGTGCTTTGAAGGGGTAATGTCATTAATATTGTGCTTACCATTTTATCAGTGAAAAATAATCTATGGAGATAATAAGATGTGTTCCTTTAGATTAATAATAATTTATTATATAGTTGAAAAATTGTAAAAAATATTTCAAAGAGCCAGTAGACAGAAATCAAAACCTTTCTACTTAAGGTACATACACTACTCCTAATTCACATGAAGGTGATGATTTTAGTTAGCATTCCACTTATAATTCTTGTTTATGAGAAATGTATTCTATTCTTATTGCATTTAGAAAATGTCCTTTTGCAGCAGCAGTGCACTCATTAATCTTAACCACTTTTTACAGTTTGGTTGCTGATGTCGTGGTGTTCAACTCTGCTTTTAATATGGAATCGTTTCTTACATCCATTGGGAAATTTATGAAGCTGATTCCTGACCACAGACCTAAGGATTTGGAGAAAATAATCAGACCGAAGTGCCAAGTTCTTTATTTTCCAGTCAGGTTTCCTGATGTGAGCAGGTCAGTGCATTTTCCACGTCATAAATTGCCTCCAGCTTGTCAAAACTCTCTATTTATGGTGACGTTTGAACTAATCAGCTAAAGCATCATTAATGAAAGAGTCTGAGAAGATGCAAAGTCCCCTAATTGATAAATGTAGTTCAGTAATCAGAGGCTATGCAGGCAGCGCCTCATCCGACTCTCCCGTCCTTACCGTGCATCATCCAAACTTGCATGGCTCAGGATGAGTGATTTCCCACTTGTTTCCATGATTTCCCTCTTGTTTCAGCCTTTGAGGAGTTGCCTGCTCCTCAGCTCTGTATATATTTGTACAGGGGGAGGAGGAGGAGGAAGGAATCATGGAGAAAGGTAAAAGCGATCTGGCCGTAGACAAGAAGCGAAATTTCCCTAGCTGCGTTGCGGTGGGATTTTATTCCCTCTTCTCTCTTATTCCCTCTTTTTTTATTGCTTCCCAGGTAGGCACCGAGCATCCCAGTCACAGGGTGCAGGCTTGCAGCTGTTGCCTGCAGCCCGGGTTGCACTTCAGTTTTCTGCAGTTACTCTGAAGGACATTTTTTATTGCCCTCCTTGCAGAGCCCGTCTTGAAATTAGTGGTGGGTTATGTGGCTCAAAGGGAACATTCACTGGATTCTTTTCACTTTTGATTAAACCTGGAACAATTGTTTTTCCTCTTATAAGGGACTCTCCTCCCACTGAACAGGAACTTTGCTTCAATGGGACCTGCACTAAATAGAGGATGATTCTGTCTTATATTTGATTATGCTCTTAAAACCAGCACAATGCTGGGTACATTTTATTTTACTTTTTTTTTTTTTTTTTTTTTTCTGCAATAAGGGTGGGAGGCATTGTAATGACAGTTTGTACATCCAGTTATTTCAGAGACTAAATATACATTGGTAGAAGTTTGGCCTAGAGAGATTTTGAGTACAGGAGCCAAGGGTGTGTGCTCAGTTGATATTCACACTGCCAGGTTTGCATTTCAGTATCTTGGAAAACTTTATATTCTTTCTAAAGCATTAATGCAAAACCTTAAAAAATCAATGTCTAAAGGAAAACCTGTGTTTTTGGCAAATCCTCCAGTGTTCCTTAGGGTCTTGGCTGGCTGGTTGGCAGCTGAGGTCAGTACCTGTATATCATTGAGGATCTACTCTTGCTTCTTAGAGATCATGTTTTTAAAGAGCAAGGGAATGCTGTGAATGTTCAGCATATTTGATACTGAGCCATTTCAAGAGGGTCTGCTGGGGTTTTTTGGCATACCTTAGGAAGTCACATTGCCCCTAGTTTTGGAGATGAAGCTGTGATAAGCCTGTCTCATATATTAAATTGGCTCTTTTGGATTTGTCAGCCCTGGCAAATGGGGTCAAACAAGAGCTGACAAATGAGTCTGAAGTCATGCAGAGAGTGATTGTTTGTCCAGAGCAGAAGATGATTAGGTAGGTACTTTACTATCCAAACTGGTTAAGGGTTAAGGGTTTACTATCCAAACTGGTTAAGGGTTAAGGGTTTACTATCCAAACTGGTTAAGGGGAAGATCCCATTTTGCTGGGTGCTCTTTTTAATGTCCTGCTCTTGTATTAAATCTCATCTTACATATCAGGACACCTTTCACTTTTTTAACTGTGGTTTTTGCACTTGAAATGGTATAAAGAAAACTATTTTCATCAGTGATGGGCAAAATTAAGATGTTTATAAAAAAACTGACTGTACAACTTTCTCAGCAGAGTGAGAGACAGATTAATATCAGCTCTAATCCTTCTAATATGTATGTTATTCAACAACTAATTCTAGATGTAAGGTCTGGGTTTTCCTAGAGAAAGCCCAGTGTCAATACAGAGGGGGGGGAGGGGAAAAAAGCAGAAGAAAGTTATGTTTCTGCATAGCTCTGAACTTCTTCAGGTTTTGACCTTCAGATCAGCCAATATTTACTATTTCTTCACAAGATCATGGTTTAAATAATGTTGAATGCACCTGTGGCAATTGAATGCTGTTTTTTAATTTCAGATGTATTACTATGGTGACTGAATGGAGATGGAGGAGAAAAAGGTTAAGAAAAATTGTGGCCAAGCTAAAATTTATAAAGCAAGCTCTTAGCCCAGAGTGTTTTTCAAGTTATTTTCAAATGGTAATTTGCTTTATCCAAACCAAACTCATACAGTGTAAGTAAGTGATTATTTGCATGACTGACAATCATTTCAGTGCCTGCAGTCTTTTTAAAATGCATAATTTTGCTGAGATGTTGGGAAAATATTTAAAAATTCTAAAGGCAAAATAGCCAGCGTGATTTTTTTTTTTTCCTTTGACCTTTTTTATTTTGTGTATGAACATCTCAGGGTGAGTTTGTGTCTTAAACATAATCTTCATTTGGATTTAGGAGAGGGGTAATCTAAGAAATCATCCTCGTGCAGCTGATGGTGATCTTTTTAAGATCATTTTAGATCAGTATTTCAATCGTAGGGCAAAATAAAATATATCTGATGCTTGATCAAAACCAAAGTAATAAAGGAGCATGTCACACGGGTTAATCCTGTGGCATATCTACCTTTTAATGTAATTACTGTAAGTGGTGGATGCACAAACTGGCACAAGCAGCATAGTTAAATGATCACTTCAGAGCAAAGGTGTCATGATGGATATCACAGGAGATACTTGTGATAACTGTTGAAGGTGCCATTACACCTACATGTAGTGTGTATTTAGATATTTCAGATGGGCATCTAATCACTGCTTTTCTACTTGTGAGAGGAATTATCAATGGTTTTTAATAAAAATTCTACTTAATACGTATTTGTTCTAAGGGCGTATTGGTGTTTTCAGAGTGAAAACCAGACTGTGCTCCTTATCTGACAACGAGGAGAGATGAAAGGATTTGAGGATTTAGCAGAATAAGAAATTTACTCACCTAATCCTCCTCTTTTATGGTTCTGACAACAACTGGCTTCATGTTGCAGCTGGTGGTGCCACAGTTACTCCAGGTATATTTGTCCTCTATCATTTATGACTTGGAATTCTCCTCTTTATACATCCTGATGAAGCCTAGTTTGGAAAAAATACATCTCAGAGTACCTATTTCTTAGGGAGAAAAACCCCTCCAAGTTAAGGCTGTCACTTCATAGTACATGGGGATTGCAAGGGATGGAGACCAGCAGCTGATCTTATGTGCCATATGTGCTGCATATCAGACAGGCTTTTTACAACCTAATGAATTAAATACACTGGTATTCACACTTAAATTGTAACTGGCTAAATTTCAGATTACTTCCTATTTTGATGTAAATGAAATCCTATTTTTTTTTCTGATACAAGCAATATCAAATTATCAATATTTTGATATAATCTATTTGCACTTCTGCAGTGGCAAACCCTGATCCAGGAAAAAAAAAAAAACAACTCCTTTCTACTGATGTTGTCTTTGGTGTCCACATGCCAGCAGACTCTGCTGAAACACCTCTGGAAGGTTTTGGGTGTTGTGTATGAATTCCCTTGGCCCATCTGCATCCAGACTGTCTATGGCAGTTGGCATATTTGAAATTAGTTTCAACAAAAATTGTAATAGATTTTCCATATAATATGCTTGTAATACAGATTTTGCTTCCTGTATGTGTATTCCACAGCCTCTTGGCTGTGGTATATCTTCATTGTTATGATATGGTGGAAAAGGATGATGTGTTTATAAGCAAGAATAAAGTGGTGTGAGAACTCCAAACATGTACTGGACTAAGGTGAAATAGTATAAAAGGATCTCTAGCAGATGAGGATTGCAGGAGAAAATAAAAATAGTTTAAGTGAAACTTGTTAGGGAGAATCTTGCATTATCCGTGTTACACATTTTGATGTAGAATTAAAAATTTTAGACTGTTTTTTCTTCATTTGCTTTTTTAACTTGGTACAGTGAACAGGACATTTTCAACCATTTTTTATTTGGGTTTTTTTTTACTGGTAGTGTAAGAGAGGCAGAATTTGCTAATTTGCTAATTAGAGAATACTTTAGGGACAGCCAAGGGAGTTCCTGACTAAAGCAGAAGTTTTTAAAAGATGCTGACAGTATCTCTTGTACAGAAACATGAATGTTGTGTGGGGAGGAGCCTGGTTTGGGGAAGAAAAAAAAAATAATTTCATCACTTGGACCAGGCTCACAGGGCTTGCCTTTGTTTAGATAAATCAGAGGCTTCCCCTTTCTCTCTAATCCTGACACTATACAGTAGCTTTCCTGTGCTGGAAAAATAGAGAAGTCAACAAGGAGGGAGGATTTTGAATCCACAGGAGCCCAAAGATGTGGATGGGCACTGGGGCGGTGGCTGCGTCGCAGAGATGCTCAGCAGTGGTACCCAAGTGAGCTCAAGTGAACTGGCTTGAATATGGGAAGCAGTATACCTTAGAAGAGCCATTTTTTGGCTAATTAACCATCCAGTGAAATAGCATATATTAGTTTAGGTGGAGTACTATGCTAATGATAGTGACTGATAGTGACTCTGGTACTGAGGCTTGCTACTGCCTTTGGTGGTGGCTCATGCAGCTCCATGGTGCACGTTGCTCTCTCTGGTGGGCTCAGCTTCCCTGCCCCCACAGTTTATGGGTAGTTAGCATAATTAGAAAATGCCAATAGACTGCTCCTACCTTGGGGCTTGCTGCTGAAGAACTGGGTGATGGAAATTACTCCCCTGAATGTCTTTCCTCCCCACCTGCCGCAAGCAGGTTGTGAGGGCTGGTGGTGGCACACTGGGAAGGTTGCACAACAGGCTTGAGGGATGCTCTCAAGATCTGGGACACTGAAGCTATTGGGAAGAAAGGTTGCAGTAGGGGTTTAAAAGGGTTATAAAATGGGGTCTTTTAGTTCTGGAGCCTTTGGCTGCAGGTTGGTTACTCTGGGATAAGTGCAGAGAGCCACATCTATGGGCTTGGGTGGTTGGAGGAAGCATCTGTATTCAGGGTTGCTTTTTTTTTATGTGGTTCTGTCTCTAGAGCTGCATTGTGGGCTGTGAGAGGAAGGTTGAGGGATGATGCAGGAGGTTCCATTCTCTTTCTGGATCGTGGAGCAGTAGCCATTGCTCCAGCCTGGTCTTCCAGGCAGAAAGCTTCGGGTTTATCCTAAAAATATTTGTCCCCGGAACTCCCTGATAGCAGCAGACTGAGAGTGCCCTCCTAGGACACTGGCTGAACAGTCTGCTGGGATGTATTCATTTTGCAGAAGTTTCTAAAAAACTAATTTGTTTTTATCCATTCAGGGACAGAAATAGTTTTACTGGCTGTCTTTTATCTGTCGTATAGGTATTCCACTAAACACTATCATAATAACCATTTAGTCTCACAATAGCTCACAAGGATACTTAAGCAGAATTCTCTGTGCAACCTAGTTTTTTATTATGTTGGGTACTGCTCATGTTGCATACAACACATTCCCATAAAACTTGCATTTTGTATTTACAGAGAAATTTCTCTGGAGAGTTAAGGTCTTGTAAAACATTCTTGTTCTACAGCATGAACGAATTATTATACTCTGGGGCATTGGAAGTGAAGTGTACTGAAGAAAAGAATTTTTTCATTAAAATGCAGTTTATATTGATAAAACAGATTACTAGCATTTGATGAAATGTGAAACTTGGATCTACCCATATCGCTAAATCGCCAGTAGGTTTATTTTGGCAAGAAGAATAGTATGTAATGTATATCAGGACCAATCATTACACAGTACCTGTTAGTTTTGCATTAGATTAAATTGTCTTTCACTAAAGAACTTGGAAAAAAAAAAAACTGTACTATATCTGTATCTTGAAGTAGCAGAATGTGGTAACCAAGAATATTAGAAAATAAAAGCTGTCGTGTTATCAGTTTTGGCACAGTCATTTATCAATCAGTATTTTAAACATTGACAAGTGGTAATTTAATAGGGAATGACCCTGTTGGCAGGAAGTTCTAATGACAGATGATGCAAACTCATTTATCACTGTGGGGCTGTGCTGGCTTCTTACCTTTCTCAGTATCACAGCTCATATTTTCCAAGTCTGGGATGTGAGAAGCCACAAAGGGCAAAACCTGTGGCACAGAGCCTATAACCACTCCCATCTCATCTGATTAACCCCTTAGCTGCAAATTTCTCTCCAGTAGAGCTGGTAAGATCTAAAAGTTCTCATGCTGATTTAAATGCCATTGGATTTTTAAGTAGGATTTGCCATAATACTTGTAAGCTCTTTCCCATAGTCAATTGGTTTGGGTTTTTGTTTTTGTTTTTTTTTTTTTTGAAATGTTCAAGTTGTGTCACTTTGAATATGAAGTTGAGACACGCCAGTACTTGGCTTTCAAAAACAAACCACATTCTAATAATTAATAGCACATTTCATTAGCAGGCAGTAAAATATTACATGCAGTGCCCTATACAATGGGCAGCTATTATTATTATTATCATTACTACTCGAGAAGGAAATTGATGCATTCAGAGGTTTAATTGATTCGTGCATATTCATGTGGGAAGTCAGTGGTAGAGTCACGACTGGACTGGATTATTATGCACTCCCATGCATAATAATTTCTCTGCAACTTGTACAGAGGAGAGACTACCTTGCTGTAATAAGCATGGGCATTTGAAGTTGAGGGGTGTCATGGGAGAGGAGATGAAAATGACACCTTCATCAGGAGCTGGTATGGATGGCACTTTGAATTCTTCTGGGATTGCTTGATCTCTAGTACAGTAATTCGACTGTATTTATTGAGAATAAAAACAATAATAGATTCTGACTTTAATTTCCACAATAGCAAAGTATTTCATCAATTTAATGTTTAAAAATACCTTTTTTTAATAATAAGTGCAAGCCCTTCTTCGGGCTTTCTCTGCCTTCCCACCTCAGTACTCCATCTGTTCTTTCTCTTTGCCTTTCCCACCGGAGTCTTCCTCCTCAAAGCTGGGATCAGGTTAAATATCATCCCTGATTAAGCTGGTTCAGGAATGAAATTCTTTCAGAGTTTGCATCAAATCGTTGTAATAAGAATCAACAAAGTTTAAATTCAGCTGGCTAAAATTTTTGCAAGAGACTTTTTTTTCTGTTGTGTTCTTTTTCGGTTTTTTCTGTTCAAAGGTGTAAAAGGCTATTGATTAATTCTAGAGCCCTACCAAGTGCTAAATACCTTCATTTTCATCACTGCAGTCATCTGGAGCTGAGTTTGATGTGGGAAGAGGTGGCACCCCAAACCCAGCACCGAGTGATGCGGAGTCTCCAGTTCAGTCCCAGCCCAAGTCAGTCCCAGACTTAAATCCTTTGCATGTGTGAAAGATGGTCCCTGCTGAATTTTGCATTTCAAAATACTGCCCTTCAACGTTTGAACAATCCCATATTTTTTTATTATGAAATTCATGAATATTACATGGAAGTGGAGGTGGGGTTTTTTTGTTTTTCTTTAAAGCCATTTCATGCTTACAGAATTGTAACAGAGGGAAGCAGTCGTGTTGTGCATATTATTTCTGAGTTGCTACATGAAGCAGTGACAGAACCTTTTTGCTTAAATATTCCAGGCATTTGTTGATGTGATATAATGGAAAAGCAAGTAGATGATGTGCTAAAAATTGCAGAAAAGATAAGGAAGAGGGAGAGATATCGGAATTTTTTTAGAGATTTTTCACTGAGAATACAAAATGTTTTCAGAAATCATTTGTAGGAGAATAAAGGAATCTGTTACCAGTTGTGGGGAAATGGCAGTACCTGTAGAAAAAGCCATTTTTTGTCTTGAACACAGTATTAATTTGGGGCAGAAACAACCCCAAACTATCAGAATCTCAAAGTAACCTTTCAGAAGAGTGGTGGAATAGGTTGAAAATTGTTATTAAATGTGAAACTAAAACTTTAAGTGGATCTCCTTCGAGCACTGTCGTGTGCCAATTTAAGTTAAAGTCAGAGGTACTGTCAGATGGAAGTGTCAGTAGAGAAGATACTAAGATATTCCATAGGAATTTCAGAGAATAAAGAATAAGAGAAGAAAATTACATGATGGAATACATAAAATTGCAGTTTGAAGAGGCAACTTTGAACATATCTCTCCATTTCTATGGAGATGACCTTTATGTAATGTGTAAGAACAATTTAATACAGATGTTTTATTTATATGTAATCAAATGGGATGAAGTTAAATGATTTTTAATTTTGCCAAATCACAGATAATTTCTTTGTTGTGCAAGAAGTAATTTAATCTATTTAGGTATTTTCTTTTCTTTTTTTTTTTTTTTTTTTTTGCTTTTGCATTTCCAACTAGAAATATTGAATATTTTATATTTTGGACATTCCCCCTGCTCAGTTGTGGCTCCCAGCTGAAATAATCTTCCTCTTCTTCCCTTTAAATAATTCAAGCAGCATACATTTCAAAATATGAAAATCCCAACATAAATGTACTAGAAGTGTTTTTAAGGTATGAGCTGCTTAGCTTTACTATTGAAGACTCATGTCTAAATAGTAATGAGGGCTTGTCAGAGTTTTGGGCTTGTGAGCACCAAGTAGCAGGGATGCTACTTGTAGAGCTATGGGAGATCCAAGCCCATCAATGCTTCCCCAGCTTCTTTTCCTCAAGTATGGGTGAGAAAACATCATTTCAATCTGTTGCCTCTTTTAGTGATGGGGTATTTTGTGTGTTGAGAAATCTCTGTTTGCAGCAAGGGGTTTACAGATCCTGTAGAACAAGATATTAGTATATTCAGTCTGGTTTTCAAACTATGTTGTGGGCACTAACAAAAGACAGGGAGAATGAGTTAGGTATTAAGTTGAAACAGCCAACCTCTGATTAGTTGTAGAGTGGGCTCCTAAAACTGAGCACATTTCCTGTAAGGTGATTCCTAAGTGTGTAAGTCAGGTCAGGCTAAAAGGAAATGAAAGATTTTGCTCATCTTTGTCATCTTTGGTTTACCCTACATATGCTCTGCTCCCTTATAATCTTGGGACTCATAAGCAGAATGCTTTCCTTTTTTTTTTTTTTTTTTTTTTTACTAATGTCCAACCAGCCATGGGACTAATGGTGTGTAATAATCTCACCATCACACCAGAGCCCTCATCTCTCCACTTGCCATCCCTGTCAAGGTTTTGTCCAGAACCCACAGGTGTCTTTTTGCTGGTTCTGTGCCAGTTGAAGGGACTCTGACTTAATGTCTCCAGGGTGGCTTTTATCTCTCTCTTCCAGAATACTCATCATGGTTACTCTTTGATGGGGTCATGTTTCTTCATTTCCTTGACTTTACCTTTCAAAAAAAAAAAAACCCAAAACTATTTCAGAGCCATGTTCTCCTCTAAACCCTCTAAGAATTCATCTCCAGTTGATGGTTCTCATAGATATTGAATAGAAAAGCAAGCAGATCTTCCTTCCCTTTGGTGTGCCAAATGGTGGCTCAGTTTATATGAGATGAATACAGAATGTGAAGAAGGTGCAGATGCATAGAACACTTGTTGCTGGAGATGCACCAAGCAGCAGTATAGCTGCCCCAGACCTAAAAAAAGAAAAAAAAAAAAAAAGAAAAAAATTAAAAATACTTCTATGGTTCTCATACAGAATAGAAAAGATATTTTTTAAAGGTACAGATTGGTGTGTCTGTGTAAAGGACTGAAAATTGTGTGTTGTTCTGGTTACCTGTATTCAAGAAAGATTAAAGTGTCAAACAGGTACAGAGAGTTGCTGCTAGGATGATTAGGAGAATCTGTATTATGAGAGCAGATTAAAGGAGTATGGTTCACTTGTCCTAGCAAAATAAAGGTTGAGAAGGGGATATACGTTAATCTTTATAAATACAGTCAGAGGATAAATGCCATGAAAGAGGAGGAATTATTTAAGTTCCAGGATAATCCCTACAACATCCACTAGGTATAAATTGGTCATTATTAAAGTACTCACACTGGAAATGTGAAAAAGGTTATGTAGGGAAGGGTGTTTGGTTTAGTTTTTTATTTTATTTTATTTGTTTGTTTTTCTTGGTTCTTTTTTTTTTTTTTTTTTTTTTTTCTCTGAGAGGCATTTAGTTTTGAAATGACTGTTGAAACACTATTGAAATTAAGGAGGAATATGATGAATTCATGTAATGGCTGGTTAATTAATACAGGAATAGTGTCAGGGAGATGCAGATGTTTGCTGTGAAGTTATCTCGAAAATGAAGATGAAAGGTCACCTGGTCATACTGACTTCAGTCTTGAGACTGTAGTCTGAGATCTGAGAGCATGTATTTCCAGCATCTGAAAAAGACAGAATGGAAGACCAGACTGTTCTGTGTACTGTGCACAGTATTCATCTTGTGTTTCATTGAACAGGTGTTCTTTGACTGAGCAGCATCCTGCAAAGTTCCTCTTGCTCACATGTTCAACCTCTCACTGTATTTGGGATCAGGAGGAATTTTCATTAGCCAGATTAATCATCATTACCATGGTGGGAAGGGAGAAAATAGGTACAGGGACCTGGTGAACATTTCAGTGCTTTTGAAAAAAGCCACATCATGGCCAGTGTGTTTGGTCCTTCCTCTCCAAGTCCTCTGACATGCTGGAGTTCTTGAGGCATCAGTCTTCATAGCATAGAATTGTTTGGGCTGGAAGAGACATTAAAGATCATCTTGTTCCAAGGCCCCTGCTATGGGTATGAGTCCTTCCACTGGACCAGGTTGCTCATCCAACCTGTCCAAGAACACTTCCAGGGATGGAGCAGTCACATTTTCTCTGGGCAGCCTGGGCCAGGGGCTCAGCAGCTTCACAGGAAAGAATTTCTTCTTGGACTTTACTACAGGCTGAGCATCTCTCAGAAGGAAACAGAAACTGAAGTGGTACCAAGGGCTCACAGCCTCAGTGCCTGGGGAAGGTGTTAGGTGAGATGAGCTTCAGCAACAACCACCTGCAGGCAAAATTTTGAGTCTTCATAAGCAGCTTCATAAGTGTCTTCATTTTGCCTCAGTTTCCTTTTGCTTACTGAAGGATTTGGATAAAATTCTTCTGTTGAGCTCACCGGAGTCAGAATGAGTTTATTTTAACTTTCTGAGTTTGAGTCTGTATGGCTTTTTCATTTTCATCCTTGTGTAGAGTAGTTTAATACTAAAATTGCCTCAATTTGCACTAGAAGCAAATGAATCAGAGAAAGAACTTTTTTCCTGCAGTAATTCCTTCCAGTGACTGAAATTTTATGTCCTCCATCAAACTTCATCGCAGGTCTTTTGGCTTCAGAGTTCATTCATGCTATCTGCCATCTGATTTTGAATTACCAGTCTTGAATTATGGGATGATGTATGCAAACGAGAGGATTTAACCCTTTTTTTTTCAGTGTTGCAGCTTCAGCTTTTTTGTTGCCAATAAAAGGAGGGATTACATGTCAGGATTTCTGGTAACCTTGTTACAAAAGAAAAAAAAGAAACAAAAACCAACAAACAAGCCCCCCCCTAAAAACAACCTAAAAAAATTAAAATAACACAAATATTAAAAGTAAATTTTTAAAAGGGGTATAGCAGGTAACAATTTTTTTTTTTTTCCTCTTCTTTCCTAGCAAAAACTTGTATGCTATCCACAAAGGCACCCAGTATTTCTGACATTCAAACTGCCTTTGGCTCAGCAAGCATCTGAGCTCTTTTTAGAGCTACTCAAGGCAGAACTTGGTGGCCCATCTATATGTTAGTGCCTTATTATTCTGTGAGCATCACTTCATTTGGGCTAGCAATAAGTCCTGCTCAGTCATTGAGCTGCAGAGGAACGTTTAGAGCTGCAGTGTGCATTGGAGTCTGTTTGTTTGCAGCAGATGATTTGCCTAAGCTTTGATGCACAGTCACTTTCTGACATTTGTGTATTTCAGCAGTGAACAATGTAAACTCATTTTCTGAGCACTTTGATTACTTGCACATAGCAGTGCCCATGGCATGTGACAGAGAAGAGCACTCTATCCACTAATCAGATAGATATGCTTCAAGCGTATTTACACAAAATAATGAAAACAGCTGTTAGATACCTTTAAACTTGAGTGTGTTTTGTTATTAATCTACTAGCCTGTACACATGACACTATAATTCTTCCCTCACTCAAGTTGCCTTTAATGACACAGTAATAAAACGGAGAGGGATGAAAGTAATGGAATTGTAGAATGTAATGCCTCAATTGTTCTACAGTGTCTTCCTTTTTGCCAAAATAAACCACAATTAGGTCCATATGGTGTTTTGAAGTTTTCAAGCAATGACCCTAATAAAAAGTAATGAATTTCTGACAAAAGAAAGCATGGTGCTCTTTTAAGCAGATATCTTTGCTATTGATCTAGTTATGATTGCAGACTGATATGCTAATAGAAGAAGAAAGGTTCAACGTGCCTGGTACAAGCACTTTCATTTGTGGTTTATTTTATTCTTATGAAATTCAGATTGAAAAGGTAGAAACATGCTGTAATCCATCAGTTAGGACTCCCTTTTAAAGGACCTACTATAAAGACAACAAATGGATATTTCATGAGGGGAAAAAAAAAAAAAAAAGAGTTTGGAAAGCATTTGTTAACTTGAAATTTGGAAAGTGCCTGTTGATTGGGAGGATGCTGTGCCAGGAGGAAGGTGCTTTGTTTGGATATCTGAAATTTGACTTGAGCACTTTATTAGTCTGCAGAGGTCCAAGCTCTGATACTTACACTTGAAACCTTTTCATGGGGAAACTGGAGTGATAGAATTGAAAATCAAACCCTGGAGCCATGGGTAGGTAAGTACAGATACTCAGATGCAATGATGAGGGAGGATGTGCAGCTCATCCTCATTAATCCCACTATGGGCAACTATTAAAAAAGTATGGTGTGTCAGTAATAATTCCAAGCAGTAATAATTACACCTGAGCTATGGGTGATAAGTCTTAATAAAGAGAGGAGAAGGGAGGTTCTGAAAATGGGTACCAGGCAAAGGAAAAGCAAATGGCTTATTTGATGCACCTGCACTGTTAGGGGTTGTTGAATGAATGTTCATTTTATATATGTGCAGGAATAAATGACTGAATTGAAAAGCATCTGCTGGACAGTGCATATTACTAGCATTGTTTTACTCCAAATAGTGTAGTAAATATTGAGCAAGACTTACAGTCCTGCAACGTGAAACTATTCAGAGCATCCTTTCAGTAAAACCTACTTTGTCTACCTGTGATCACCACTAGAAACGGTTCCTGAGTGGTATTTAAAGGTCTCATTTCTCTGTTGCCTGTTCTCTAATCACAGAGCTGCCTTTTAGACTTCCCTCCCCTAGTCTCTATTGCTTCACCTTTGGAAAATAACCTAATTTTGGCCTCAATAACCTTTCCTATTTTTCATTTATGTTTTCTGCCTTACACATTGGTAATTTCTCCATCTCCTTATCTGTCACATAGTTCTGTGTGGTTACGGTATTAATCTTAATCAAAAATAGTCTTGTTCATGTTTATCCTCAACAATATATCCTATGTATAAGCAAGGTAAATGAATTGCTATTTATTCTTCAACTTTTCTTCTTGCTGATTTTTTTCTCTCCTAATTTCTCACCCTCTGGTACTGAATGCCTCCATGAGATGTGAAAGATGAATTTGGTTTTTTGCAATCATGTTTAATAGAAATTGAGAGGTGCTTAGGAACTAGGGCTTCTCTTCTGGAGGAGGGGTTGGGCTGCAGGAAAAACCAATCTCACTTCAGGTTTTGGTTCTGTTATTTTGAATTCTAGTAAGAGGCATAAAAGATCAAAAAGCCCCACCTTGCTCCCTGTAAAGAAAATAGGTTTAGATGGATAGTTCTTACCTCAGTTTTCCATGTTAAAAGCTTTAGGAAATAGTCTTATGCTGTGAAACAAAGTGTCATATTTTAGACTAGCTTTAAATTACATTAAAAATATCCCTCAAGCACTGGTAGCCTGGCAAATGTGTTTAAAACATTTAGCCAGTTGTAGATGAGAAAAATGTTGGACTTTTCACCCTAACTGGGCAGATTATGCTAAGAAGTTGGATGGAAGCAGAAATGTTTTTGTGGCTTCTCCTGCACTACTCCTGCTTGGGTGCTTGCATTAAAATTCCCTTAAAGCTCAGAAAAAGTGTGAGAGCCTTCAAATTATTAAGCAAGTCCTGCTTTTATTCATTAAAATATAAGGACCTAATTCTGCAAGGTTGTACTCCCTTGTGTATACTCCCTTGTCATATACCAGCAAGAGACTTTAGAAATTCTGCTTTTTGTGTGTGTGTGTGTGTGTTTGGGTTTTTTTTAAAAAAATACAACTCAGTTAAAATTATTTGAGATTATTAGGTACTTTGAAATTTTTAGTATACCTGCAAAGGCTTATCTGGACTTAGTACCTTCTAAAATCTGAAGTTTGAACTGTTTGTGGTGTTCCAGGTTTTGTCCAGAGAAGGGAACACTCTGGCCACTGCTCACTGTGTATTTCACTGAGTTGATAGAAGTACCTGAAATAGCCACTGTATTACTAATACTGTCCAGCACATTAAAATAATACAGTCAGTATTATTCAACATTAACACCCAGGAAAGATAATAATCCAAGGTTTATGATGTTGAATGTAAGTGTGCTTGTGTAGGTATGGACAGTTCTGTAGGTGACTTTGTCCAGTTGTGTGGACTTCCTGAATGTGTATGTATGCTTGTATTATTATTATTATTATTATTATTATTATTATTATTATTATTATTATTATTATTATTATTATTATTATTATTATTACAGAGCTGTGGTAGTAAGCCAAATTATTGCATTGTGGATTTCATACAAATTCAGGTCTTGACAAAGGAAACACCATTATTAATCGTTCATTCAAACCCCCAAAGTTTCCTGTTTTAAACTGCTGATACAGGAATATATTGCACATGTACTGTGTCTTTTATTTAATTTCTTCTTTTGTAATACACTCAAGCCCCTTTAAAAGCAATGTCCATTACCTTGTAATGACCAGGGGTGGTGATTTCTAGCAATAGATTGAAGGGGGGAGGTTTAGAAAAACATTTATAGTGGTAGGTGTTGGAAGCACCAGCTAGTTATAGAGGTTACATTTAAAATAGCAGGAACTAGTACAGCAGCAGTTTAGAAAATTGGGATATAAACAAACATCTGTTGCAGGAATGTAGAAATGACATCATAAAGAATGTATGCAAAAACTTAATTGAAAAAGAATGATGCAGAATTGCAGCAGGACTTTAAGTCTAAATTGATTTCTGCTTTCAGAGTGAAAGTGGGATTTTTGTACAACATTCCAATACTATAAAGTATTTAAAATGTAATGTCCTATTAATGCACCTAAAATGTAGACTCTGGGTCACCCAATAAGAATAGTAGTTACAGTAATACAGTATATGTAATATGCAATTATCTTGACAATAGTTTTATTTTTTCAACAATTTTGTCATAAAAGAGCAGTAAGATACAATGAATTTGATTCATTTTGTGTGTGTGAATCATTTAATAGGCCATTACATCTACTATATTAGACTCCATTCTCCTTTCAGAGCTTTTCATTATAAGTCTGTCTTTAATGGAAAGAAGTTTAACCTTCCCTCCCAGATAGATTGAACCCCATAACAGTGTAAACATTCTCATTATAAAATAAAATCCCCTTCCCCAAGGGCAGCACTATAATTATGTTGCCGAGTGTTGTACAAATGTTTCTCTTAAAAAATGTTGCCTCATTCTTGTCCTCAAGTTTTTATCATTTTCATTTATGAAGAGAATCAATAATGCTTTAAAATTGTAATTTAATAATATAAATATGATCTGATTATTTTTTAATTTTTGAAGTTATTTTAATCAAGTTTGAGAAGAAGTCATCAGTAAAATTGCTGTTGATTTATAAATAGGATAATTAGAGGCTTTCCTCCTAAGTACTGTTCACTGGCATTGTGGCTGTTTTTATTGCCTAGTCAAACCTCTTCATTCAATTTTAAAATTGCCTTTTGAATGAACTGTGCTATGAGCTTGCCAAATAGTGTCACCATTAATACCTTCCCTCCTCTATTTCATTGTCCAGTCTGTAAATGCACAATAAATTGTTTGATAAGGAGGTCAATGAGGTTGTACTAGTTTTTAAGTGAATTACAGCCAAACATTTCAAATTATGTCACCCTCTTCTTGTAGCGCTGTGCTTAAAAGGTGGTGGTAAAGTACGTGGGAGATCATTCTGTACAGTTGCTCCTGGACTAGACACAAATCAAGAAGGGGAGGTTCTCCACCAATCTTTATATAGACAATAGATTAAAAAAAAAAAAGTGTCCCTTGCTAATTCAATTTGCAGTTATATAGCTTGTCTCTTAGTCTAATTAAGTAAACTCTCAGTATCAGGTGCATCCTCCACGAGGATGGGTGAGGATGAAGATGTTTGCAGGCAGGGGTGAGTATTTCATTGCTTTGGCTACTGAAAAGCTGCAGCAGTATTCCTGGAAAGTGCTAAAAATTTCTACCAGCATGCTGGGTGATGCTATCTCATGTTTCCTATGTTTTGAGTCCCCATCCCTGGAGGGTTTTAAAAACTGTGTAGATGAGGGACATGGTTTAGTGGTGGCCTTGGCAGTGCTGGTCAATGGTTGGGCTTGATGATCTCGAGTCTTTTCCAACCGAAACAAGTGTGTGATATTTGGTGGGAACTGTTGGTTTTTTTCTGTACCTATAACTGATTTTGGAGAACGTGGGTATCATCATTCCAGCAGCTTTCTCTACCAATGCATCACTCTCTGCTCCCTTTGCTCCTTGGTGGACCAGGCTGTCGCTTCCCCCAAGTCTTCCCCCGGCGCGCGAGCGGTTTTGAAAGAGAAATATAAAAGGGGAAAGTAAGAAACTTTGTGCTTGTTGAGACTAAAAGAAAGTCTGTTTGTGTGTGTCTCTCCCTTTGTAACAGAAGGAATGTTTCTTATGTTTCTGTCTTCAGACAGTTGGCACACATTTCATCTCAGCAGCTGCTTTCTCTTAAAGTGCAGTAGAGTGTAGGACTGTAGTGACACTAGCATTAATACTTCACATTCTGCTATCATATGCTGTCACTGTGAAATATGGATCTAGGTTACATGTGTTTGCAGACTTTGTACTGCTGAATTATGAAAGCTGACTCCGTTGGAGGATTGTGTTGTATTCAGAGACTGTGAACTGAACAATAAATGAATGCAGGCAGAGACTTGCAGCCATAAGCCATAGCCTCCTTCTTGGCCTAATTGAGACAATAGCTTTAAAATGTAGAATTGCCAAATAAAACAGCGTCGTTGACTTAGGTAAATATATTTAGTAGGCATCTAAATAAGTCTCTTGTGGGCACCTTTTAGCTGTTATCCGCCACGTTGGTTAAATATTATATTTAAATCCCGTTCTTCTGAATGGTATAAGGTAGCTGAGATGAGTAAAATTTATTACAAAGAGTAAAAGTAGTGCTGCTGTGTGATGGAATAAATTATTGGCAAGGGTTGGTTATTTTGTTATCGAAAATTAGAGTGCACCCATAAATACAAGTGCAATTCTTTTCTATGTTTTAGTGGCTATTAGGGGGGTGAAAAGCTGCACCTCCCTCATTTTTAAAAGTATGAAGTTAATACAGGTGTAAATATCAGCAGAGAGGTAGGGAATCTTAGGGTTTGCACCATAATGTATGGTACCCAGGCAGTGCATGGGAGTGCAGAGGGATCTCTGTCAGCAGAGAGCTGTGGCAATGGGAAACTGGAGGAAACTGCTGAAAAGGAATATTTAGAAATATTTTGAAATTAATGCTCAGTGTTAGGAGATCCTGGAGTATCTTCAAGGAGATTTTAATACAGGCTGACGTACACAATTTTGTTGCACTTAAAGTGTTAATGGGTGTGCTGGCTAAAGTCAGATTTGTCTGGTGTCTACTTCTTTTGGCTTTATTTCTTACAACAACAGTCTGCAGGTATCTAATTCCAGAGGTTGTGTTGGTGCTGTGGCTGTACACCAACAAGTAAACTTGAAGTTGGTTTTCTGCGTGCAGGCACTGAGGGTCAGGAAGGCAGCTGAGATGTAGAGAGCTGGTGCCCAGTGTAATCCCCCTCTGTTCCTTCTGATGTTTTACATATTTTGAATGTCAGCATGTAGACAAAAGATACACAACTTTTTTGTGTTTTGATGAAGAAAAACAAACCCTGCATCTTTACCATGAACGGTCAAATGCTCAGAGTAAAATTAGAATTGCAATGGACAGTGTTAAAAGGAAGGTTTGGTCTTCCTGAACTTGTCTTGTGTATTTCAGTGTTCACAAAATATACGTACAGAATTTTCTGTGAAGTGGTTGCTGTCGTGGCTCTTCCTGTCTTAATTTTGATGTTTCTTTTGTATCTGATTATTTAAGTGGGAAGGTGAGGCTGTATCCTCTCGGAGCAGTTCCTGTTCATCAGGGCTCCCATGACAACCTTTTCTGTTGTCATCTTATTCCCTGCCTTCTTGTAATTTGCATCCAGGTTCATGTTAAGTTTAAATATGCTCATTGAGAATTGTCCTAGATTAGAACCTGCATGCTTCTAATTTGCTACTTGAACAGCACATTGTTCACTTGATTGTAAAGAGGTGAAATACACAAACAATTTTAGCAACAGGACTTAACCTATTAATGAATCATTCTCGAGGTAATGTCTGCATGCTCTCTTGGAGTCCTGTCTATGTGCATAATAATAAATCAACATGGTGTTTTTTAGGTGCTCACTCATTTTCTGTGCAGCAAGCAGCTGTGTCATCTGTCTTCTCTTCTTTGCCTGTCTTCTCATAGCCATCAAGTTCTTTATTCTGGGGCACAATATGTAGAAACTTCGCCGTAGTAGGTTTATTTTTTAATACAGGAAAAATCAAATAGTCAAACTTCAGTCATCTGCATAACTCTGCTGTCAAAGTGAGGGTAATTTTCTTGATCTTGACCGATCTGTGGCCTTTTCTCAGCCAAAAGAATGAGGGTTGTGTGTGGATGTTCTCATAAACAAGACCATTTTGTAGTTCATTGCTTTTATTCATCTTTGTAAAATATTCTTGTATTTGTCAAAATATTACTGTGGCATGTGACAGTAGAAACGGGATAAGCAACATCATTTTTCTGAAGTTTTTGAAGTCTCTTTAAGTATATAGAACATTACATAAATCTACTATTAAATGTGTAGAAATGTGTAGAAAAATCTGCTGGGGTGGAGTATTGCACTGGTTAGAAGGTTGAGTTGATGTACTCCATCTCTAATTCACGTCATACAGTAGTTAAATTTTGTGCATTTTGGAGCATTAATTGGAGAAACTATAAAAGTTTTATGTCAACCTCTGTACCTTCCTGCTGGTGAGCTGTTTCTTTGCCAGAATTTGCTGTAACCTGTCTTTAGTCACCAGCCTTACACCAAGGGTGCAGAGATGCTGCAGATCATACAGAGTTCTTCTGTCTGAGAATTGAGAAGCAGCAGTTGCAAAGGGTAACGTGAGGGGATGAACTGACTAAGATTCAAGTTCTTGGAATTCTGGATTTTGGTGGGCACAGGTCCTCAGAGATCCTCACGTATACCAGGAGACAGCAATATAGATTTGGGATGTAGGAAATAAGAGCTTGCCTTGTGATGGAAACCAAGAGCATTTGAACATGACTATGAACAGACATGGCTGTGGGGTTTTCCACCTTTAAGATTTACAACTCTGCTGTCTGCTTTCTGTTCCTGACCACCCCCAACAGGGTGATGGAGTTCCCATATGTGTCTGGGACATGCTGGTCTTCAGCAAACCTCATAAATTAAAGATCCTCAGTCCCTTTTATCATCAGCAAGATCCTCAGAACTAATCTAGTGTGCAGTTTTTCAGAGATTACTGAAAATCTGTAATCTGTAGTGCCCCGGGGAGATGATGAGCGAAGTTCTCAAGCCCCAAAGGACTAAATGATGAAACTGCATTTCCAAGTAGTTAAAGAAGTATTTTTCAGTGGCTGATTTGCCATGAAAAGCTGAGGAGAAGCCCTTTACATGTGTGTGCTCACGCATGCCAGTCTACACACACACTCTTGAGCATGAGGAACCCAGTCTGCTCAGTTCTTCACTAATAATCAGGATTTTAACGTCTCAAGCAGGACCTATTACTGGAGGAGTAGAAGCCAAGAATTGAATTTCTGAGACACTCTTACAGGTTTTTTTAATGCCTTTTCCTACTGTCGTTATTGAGAGTTTGTGGGAGAGGTTCCAAAGTGTTCTAAAATACGTACACTTCTGAGATAATTCAGAAGAATTGAGCCATACTGTTTGAATCAGTACCAAAGGTAATTGTTTAGGCAGGTTTAGCAGCAAGATCTGTGAAAAGAAAGGAATCCCTCCATTATCCCTCCTCTTCCATGCAGGGGGTTGGAACTAGATGACCATAGAATCATAGAATAATTTGTATTTCTAACCACTAAACCTCATCCAGTCCAACCCCCCTGCAGTCAGCAGGGACACCCCCAGCTAGATCAGGTTGTTCAGAGCCTCCTCAAGCCTCACCTTGAACATCTCCAGGGATGAGGCCTCAACCACCTCCCTGGGCAACCTCTTCCATTTTTCCACCACCCTCATAGTAAAGAACTTTTTCCTAATATCCAATGTAAATCTGACCTTCTCTAATTTAAAACCATTGCTCATCCTATCACTTCAGGCACTTGCAAATAGTCCCTCTCCAGCCTTCCTGTAGCCCTCTTCAGATATTTGAAGGTCACTATAGATCTCTCTGGAGATTTCTCTTCTCCAGGCTGAACAACCCCATCTCCCTCAGCCTGGCTTCATAGGAGAGTGTTCCAGCCTGATCTTTAAGATCCTTTCCAACCCAACCCATTCCATGATTCCCTCGTTGTCCCACTGTTATTCCAGCCCACAAGGCAGCAGTGTCTGTGGTAGTTAGAACCTTCCATGAGACTCGTAGCCAAATAAGTTTATTAAAAGCAGAGACCCCCAGACCGACATTTTTTTACCAGTTTTGGTGCTTCTACACCAGAATCCTGCTAGGTCAGTCTCAAAAAAAGGCTGTTGTTTTGGGCCAGCACGTATTCTGGTCCTCTTGTGGATTACGCCCGCTGTGAGATCAAACAGCACAGCTTCAAACAGGGGGTGTTCACAAAGCCAGGCAGAATGGCATTTCCTCATTTAAAGCCAGCAGGGTATCCCATCATGTCTACCTTTTAATTAGATGATATTCTGATCACCATTCCCATTCGTTAATGATCAATACTCTCGTTTCAAGTCACAGATGTATTTAGTCTTCAAATAAAAGTTCATGGTATATGGGCACCGCGGTGTCCGGCAAGGGTTTATTTTTATTTTTTCTATTAACTTTTTAAAATATATCCAGAAAATGGGACAATTATAATACAGACCTAAAGGCCCTGTTGAGCACAACTGCAGTAAGCACATTAAGCATATGAAAGTGTTTTAGCTATGACATAGATGCTTTAATTCTGAAAAATAAGCAGCTGATTCTGGCTGAGAGTCCATTTTATTGACGAAGCCAAATGACCCAGTAGATGCCTACCCTTGGTTGGGGGGCAAGAATGCCATAAATCTTGTAACCAAAATAATAGTATAATATTGAGCTGATTACAGAGATTTTTCTGTCTCATTTGTTGTATAGCTCAGGGACCTTTCCTTGTGACTGTAATCTGTTCCCTGTAACACAGGCTGGAGCAGAAGGTAAAGAAATCAGTGTGTTTTATCAACCATGCCTGCTGGTGGGTGGACCAGGTCTTCATTAGGCTTAAAGGATTGCACTTCCATTCAATTCAAGCATAGGAATTTATATCATCTGAAGATCTGGTTTCTTCTTCTAGCCATACAGACTTGATCAAACAGTATCCATAAAGTTTAAAAAGTGCAGATTTATTTCTCAGTTGTTGCAATGCCATGTGTTGATGTCAGTTTCATAGACATAATCAAGGACATCTCCCCCCAATAATTGGAAAGAAAGACTGGTGAGTGACAGGCAGGCAGAATAGTTTCAGAAGTAATGTTGAAACTTAATTTTGGTGAATGGCAACTAGGACAAATGCGCAGTTATTATCTGTTTAATTAAATGGTTCATAAGAGTCAAAGGGGTTTAAATACATCATAAAATACAGGAGGTCAGAAACTTAAGAAACCTAGTGAATTAAATCAGTATTAAATAATAGGTAAGTGAAGGTCTTCTTTTAAGGCATTCAGTCAAAATTTATAGGGGGATTGTATCTCAACTATGCAAGAAGACGTAAAAAAGGCCAGGAAAAAAAATTACAGTTTTTTTCCCCTAAGGACTATGATATCTATTGCCCTCTGATGCATAACAGAAACTTGGAAAGTAGTTTTGGGGTTTGGGATAATTGTTGATATTTTCTCTGCTTTTTTTTAATCTTCAAGATGATAAAACATTTCGGCTGTTCCAGCCCAGACACACAGCAGACGAGGGGATGGCAGAGTATGTTCATTTTCATCTCTGATTTGTTCTTAGTAGTTGGACAAGATCAACATTGTGTAAGAAGAAGTCAGAGGAAAGATTCTCCTTTTCTGTCTCACTAAACCTCTATAGGATAGTGTAAGAAATGAAAATGAGCATGCTCTAACATCCCCTGATCTGCTGTTTATATGTCTGGATGGGAGCAGCCAAAACATTTTATCATCTTTAAGATTAAAGAAGTTTATAAGGTCTGTTATTGCAAAAATACCTCCTGTCCATTTTCCTTTTTCAAAAGCTGAAATTATTTTACATAATTTCCAGATACCTTGTGTTCATTAGAAGATTCATGCAGCCAAGCCAGAATGTGGTTTTTAAAAGCAACTTTGCTGAGCGTAGTGTCATTTCCTATTCTTGCATCTTGTGGTGACAGTAACAATGCAGAAGTATAAAGAATTTGGAGTTAAATGGTGTAATAGTAGCTCATCCTTATCTAATGAACTATTTGGGACCTAATCTTTAAATAAAATCAAGCACATTTGTGAAAACAACACAGAGGAAACTTTTTTGAAATATTTCCTGACGTGAATTTTTGTCGTAGTTGATGGAGATTTAATCAGTCATGAGTAAAGCTCCATGGAGAGTGATTCAGTTGGGGTTTTAAATTTGGGTATCACACTATGACGTGAGGTGGATGCTGTCCTTCTGCACTAGATGTGTGCACCAAACTGGTTTGGAGACTCCTAAGGATATGAAGGCAGTGGAAAACTGAACTCATAGGTACTTCTCAAGCTGTAAAATGAAATCCTTCATATTCCAAATTAATTATTTTCTTGACAGAGAAAATCGGTTGCTGCAGTCCAAGGCTGTGGTTTTCCTAAGCTGAAAAATTCAGATTTGTTCCTTTGAAGAGCAACAGATAGGCTTTACCTCAGGCAAATGGGAAGGAGCATCAGTCTGTGCAAGTCAGCAACAGGGAGGAAAGAAGAGGTAAAAAGTGCCTGCAAAAATGGGAACTTTAGCAATACTTGGTGAAAATGGTTTTTTGTCTGTTAGAGAAAGCCTTGCTGCTGTATGAACCTTTGCCTGCAGCTTTAAAAATTCAAACTTGTGGAGGAAAAAGGGTTAAAAAGGATGAATATCTTTGCACCTTAATGGGAGAACTATTTCTGTAATAGTATCAAAGATAAACCAGTATATTATGAACACTAAATGATAAAGGGTGATAATATGCCATTCTTGAGACTTCTTGGCTCTTACCTAACACATCAGAAAGTGATTGTTGAATTTTAAATAGCCATACAAATGGATGACATAGAAATTTAACTTTGCTTTGACCTTATTCTAATTCACAAGATGACTGCAAAATGACTTTGTTACATCTGAATGTATGCTGGATGCTAAATCACTCCAGAGTATAAAATCTTTGTTTTGGCATAATGTTGATGCATAAACATTTGTACCCCATACTAACCCTATAAACATCACAATCCATCAGTACAATTACAAAAAAGATTGTTTGTTTTCACACTTAAAGCAGACATGAAATAGAGTGTCCTTAACTTAATCACCACCTTGATTTACCACATTTGCATATATTTGCATATTAATTGGACTACAGATTAAAATTGGTTTTGTAATTTTAATTAAGTGTCCACAAAGGTAAATGATTAGAACTGTTTAAAATACATTCTGACATAAATAGCAGTAAAAGCTTTTGTGATGATGTTTTTGTGGAATTACATTCAGAAAGTGGCCTTTTTATGATAGTAATTTTAATCTTAAATAGAATTATACAGTCAAACAGAACTGTGGATTCATAATCATTTTTTCAAGATTCATTTAATATTTTGCTGATTTGCAGCACTTGATGAAAATGTACTGTAGGTTTAGTTGATTGCAAAATTGGGCCTGTGGAGCTGATAAAGTGAGGGTTTAAACCCTCAGTCTTCATATTCGCCTTACAAATTTCAAATGCCTTCTGTCTGCATATGTAGACAAGGGCTTTTTTTTTTTTTTTTTTTTTTTTTTTTTTTTTTTATGTGAGAAATATAAAGGCTGTCAGTAATGGATGATCTATCGTTTTCAGATGTAATCACCTCCATTGACCGTCTTCCTTCAGTCTAGATTGTGGAGCTCGAGACGTTTTAAAGCCTTTCCAATAAATCAGTGTAGGTAATAGAGGAATCATTCTTGGGGTTGTCAAGGGAGAATGAGTGCTGTAGGTAAAGATGTGCTGTCAGGATTGCTACTCTGAAGTCAGTGGATGTTGATAGTCTGACCAATAATGTCTGTAGGGCCAAATCCTTTGTCAGACTAAACTTAATAAAACCATAGCATCTATTCCTGGTTAGGAGGGCTGTAGGAACTGGGTTCTTAAAGCACCTCTGAGTCTGTCTCTTCTTAGAGAGGCCCAGTTCTTCTTTGTGGCCCAATTCATACTTTCTCTGAACACACTTACAGAGTACCTGTAAGGATCAGTTGTTGCTCTGGACTGTAAAAGGGAGTTCTGCCTACCTAAGGAATTTGTAAAAGTGCTTTCATGATGTTCCATAACTCTTCAGTTGCTGACCAGCAGGCATTCATTAAGTATTAGACCATCTTTTTGTTGTAAAGAAAATACCCAGTTTATGTTTTACAGTATTACTTTGCTGCTTCACTTTCAAGAGAAAAGAAACTATTTGTTGGGTTTGGGTTGGGAGCAGATTTGGCAAGCTTGGCTTTAAAGACATACCTTAATTCTGTAAAGTTAGTAGAACTTAACAGTACCCACTTGGAAAAAAAAGGAAAGGTTGATGTGAAGTCAGTAATGAATTCAAACTGTAGGCTTTGCTCATTTTCTTCAGAGTTTTGAGCTTTTTGACTTAACGCTGTTTCTAGTTTCATCTGGTTTGTGTCCTGTCTTTGAACCTTGGCCATTCACTATCTTACTGTCTCCTCAGTGTGCATTATAAAAAAAAAAAAAAAAAAGAAATTGAGAAACAGTATATTTGTGTCTTGTCATGCTTCATTGATTTGAAATAATTTTCCTGTTAATGGTGTATTTAATATTTCGTTTTTCCTCTTGTCCATGCTAATGCTTTTGAGTGAGAGTAATAAAACTTTTGGAGCACAGACATTCCTGTCTGGAGGATTTGACATCATTTTCTGTGTTGTATTTAAGCTCCAGCTTAAGTAGGCAGTGTAGACTGCCAGCCAGGTCCACTGGGCTGATTATCTATCAGTATATAGTCATGTTCTTACATAAAATACAAATTCTTTCTCAAACCAGTATTATTTAGTGCCTGGTAAAGATTCCCATTATTCCTGATGTGCTTTTAAATTTTTGTTGATGTAGTGACTGGTTAAAAACTTGTTTAGTTTCCTTGTCTTAGGAATATTACAAAACTCATTCTAAAACCAGCTCCAAATCTCAGTCAGTGAACGAATTCCTTGTGTTAAGACTCAGATTGGGGATTAATTGAAGCTGTGGCTTGGGTGAGAACTGCTGGTTGATTTAATCTGGAAAAAGACCTACGATGATAATAGTGAAAAAAAAAAAGTAAAAGAACTGGAATAGTCACTGAATGAAGCATCGAGGAACAAACCTGCCAGACAAGTGCCATTATCATTTTTTAAATGGGCATGTAAGCTAGATGTCTCGTTAGATTAAATTGTTATGGATGTCCATTCATCTGTGGAAAAGATGGTTATTTCTAGTTAGGGTATTGCCTTCCCTTTCTAATGCATCTCTGGCTAATATTGTTCATACGCGTGTCACCTGAGGATCAGAAAGCTAAAATACACATCATCTGCAACTATTTTGGGGAGATTGATTGAAAGCTGAGCCCAGCTTTCAATCTAGCTCCATTACAACCATAATTGTATTATGGAAACTCAATCACCCCAGAGTTTGGAGAGCCAGCTTTGAAGTGGCTGGTATCATGTTTTTTTCAAGATCTGCTTAAATTCTTTGAAAAAAAATTTAAGTGCTTCAGCACCATTGGTTTCTAATGGGACTTGAACTTCTAAGTGCTTAAGTCAATTGTGAATCTGGAAATCAGGCTTTAAATTCTTTGAAGGTATGCAGTGACCTAGCTTCTGTTTAGCCACCTGATTCCACAATGTTTCTTTGAGAATAAAGTCATTGGAAAAGGCCCTGGCTTTTAAACAGAGCAGTTCTTTAAAAAAAAAAAACAAAACAGACTGACTGCGTGCTTGAAAAATCATCTTCCTCTATCCCTGCCTCCTCAACCCAGTAAAAACTGGAAAGTTGAAAACTTCTGGAGGAGGGCAAGTACACTCTATCCATTTAGAGAAAAAAGCATCTCCTAATTGCAGGCCAACATATTCAGCTCTTCTCAGGTCTCCTCTCAGATATTCGAGAGCACCATGCTCAGTCACCCTTCTTTAGTGCCCAGAAAGTCTCCCTGAAACCCTTGTGGGGTTGAAATATTCTGCTTTAGTGGTTTATTTATTCATTCCTTTGAATGCTTTCTTAACCTGTTATTGCCAAGAAACAGGCAACAAAGGCTGCACTTAGGAAAAAAATCTTGGAGAATAAGGGAACAGTCATGTATCAAGTCTGACATTGTGGAATTAAGCACTGCATTCAGGTTTTGTTAACTAAATCTAGCAATGGTATAGTTTGTTAAAATTCTGGATAGCAAAATTTATGTAAAGATATAATTTTAACTTTAATATCTGTCACATGAATGTCTGTAGGTGTATTTAATGCATTTTTAAGTGGCAGAAATAAATTGAACACTTGTCAGTAGTTACTGAGGTAAATGCAGATAAAATAAGTGAAGTTCTCCAGTGAAACCATATAGATTTAAGAAGGCCTTTGTTTAGAAAATAAATTTATTCATCAGGTGAATGAAACATGGATGTTTTGGTTGCTTTCTCGGACCAAAGTCATTATTTGTTTGATTTAGTTGGATGTAATTGTCATCTGCTGAAGATCTGAGACACCAAGTTCCTGACAACACGGCAGAACCTCTACATAGTTGGATGAGTCCCTGCAGATCTCCTTCCTATTGGTGGGCTGGAGCCCTGGGTGAAGGAAAACCCTGAAAACAAACCTTCCCCTTAAACCTTCACAGCAGAAGGTTTTGCGTTGGGGTGGTGTCCACATCCTATCCACCATGGCCAATCAGATGTCATTAAAAGAAGGTGAGAGATATTTAGGTTCTCTTTCCACTGAAGACATAGTGCAACTTGCACTTTGGGCAAGAGACTTCACCTCCTTTACTTACCCCACAGCTGATAGGGGCTAATCAGGCTCCTAAGTTACATACTGAGTATGTAAATTGGCAAAGAAATGGATGCTTTAAAATGGTCAATGACCTTGGCGAGATCTTTTTCCTCTTAAATCGTAAGAAGAAGAAAGTCTCAAAATTCAGTTGTCTAACTGCATCTTTGCAAACCCTGTGCAGGTAGAAATGTGACTCCAATGTATTATGTCCTTTTTTTTTTTTTTCTTTTTTTTCCACATGAAGAATAATGGTCGCAGACTCAGCAGGCTGCAGGAGGATGAGATAGCATGCTTGCAGCATTGCTTTGCAGCATAATTGCAGCATCAATGAACCATGAATTCAGCCAGATTAACATAACTGGAACCACTGCAATCATGCTGCCATTCAATTTAGGTTTTGAACATTCTGGTGAAGTATCACGGTTCTGCTGTTTATTGTTGAGATGCTGTAGAGAACTGTCCACTTTCTTGCTGCTGTCTTGATGTATTTTTATTATCTCAGGATAACTAGGGAACTTCAGAAATGGAAGATCATTGGCGTACTGGTTCCATTACTGAAACTACAAATAATTCTGCATTACTTCCTGTAAAAAGTAATGAAACCATTTAGTATACCATAAAACTCAGAGTAAACGTACTAAATTTCCAAGTTAGACACAGGTTCTGAATTGTAATGGATAACGAATGGCAAATAGTTCTGGAACAGTCTTGAGCTAAAGACTGTATTCCCAGAAGTTTAAAAAGCATTTTCTTTGTAAACACTGTACCTAGGAGAAACATTTTTTTTTTTTTAAGAAAAACCTGTGATGTGTTGCTCTGTAAAAACATTTTTTTATTGTTGCTGTTGGTTGTGCTACAGTAAAATCAGGAAGCCACAGAAGTAGATCAAGTACCACAGCACTTGGCAGGGGGGCAAAATAACAGAGAAGTCAGGGGACTTCTGAAACCAGCAATACCTGGTAAATAGGAGAGCTGGGACTGGGAGGCTTCTTGTGTCCATTTTGACCATTAGGCAAGAGGTCCTTCCTGGTGCCACTGATGTCCCTCCAAAACAATACACAGCCAGGAGTTGCCTCTGCCATTTGTGGCAGAACTGAGCTGAAAAAAGCTTAGGAATCACCACCCTGTTGTTTTCTGCTCTTGAATAACTGCAGAAAGCAGAGAGTAAGCCTTTTCCTTGTAGCTTGTTTTACGTAGCTGTGTTCATGGTGTTTTGCCACATCTCCCTGAAAATCTGTTCCAGATCAGTGGAGCAGCTGGGTTTTTTTAATGACCTTAATGTGCAAAAAAAAAAAAAAAAAAAAAAAAGATAAATTTAAAAAAATCTTTCTTAAAAAGCAGTTAAATAGACAACTTTTCATTAGGAGCTGAGAATGTTAGTTTGGCAGTTCACAGGTACTGGAAATCATTTCATGGTTTTCTGCTCAGAAAATTTCCCAGGTATGTGCATGTATATATACACATGATAGGTGTGTATGTGTGTATATATATATATATATAAAACAAATTAAAAATTCTGAGATTTTAAGATAGAGAGTTCTACATTTTCTGAAGGATAGTCACGGTGAGAGTAGTGGTTCCCATTACTAACCATTAGTTATGGATGGTGGTCAGCAAGTTGTTGATGGAGCAGGAGTACAGAATTGGTGTAACTCTGCTATTTGATGGTCCTAGGAGGGCTAGTTGGTAGCAAACTGTTTGCATTGCAGTTATTTAGTAAGTTTTTTTATTTTTTCCCAGCAAGATGGTTTGTAATGTAGTAGTTTATCTGGAAGCAATAAATGATGTGTATGACTTGGGTATCAGTGGAGAGGGTGGGCTGTTCTCCTAGATAATTGTTTGATATAAAGCCTTCTTTGAATCTTATGTGGTCTAATAATGTCTTACCAGTGTGTGTTCTGGAAGGGCTCTACTCTCACAGGTTGGATGGGTGAATCATAGAACTATTGAGGTTGGAAAAGCCCTTTAAGATCATTGCATCCATCCATGGCTTGAGGGAAGGTGCTGCTGGAAGAAGGAGAACAGGGAATTTCAGGAAAATATTCCAAGGTGGTTTTCTCCTGGTCTGAGCATCATCTACATTTTCCTTGGGTGTAACTTCAGCCTTTTTAATTCATGTGGCCAACTGAGAAAATTTGATGTTTACGGTAAGTCCCAGACACAGTATTTCCATTTGTTAATTTTTTTTCCCCGATGATGTGAACTCAGGTACTTAGGCGTTACACTTTTCACTCCAAGCATCTGAGTATAAATTTAGCATTAGAGGACTGAAGACCTTTTGAAATAGCCACCTTGGTCATCTGTTCCTTCCATGTCCTCATGTGACCTTCAGTCAGCACCTGAGATCATATGAAACTCTTTCCTATATTTCTGCTGGAGTGACAGTAGAATTTATGGCTGACCTTCCTACACTTTGCTTTTCTCCGTCAGATGCTTTGTGTCATCTGAGACGTGGGCCTGTTCTTAAGATACCTTTTTCCACTTCAGTTGTAAGCTATTGTTTCTCCCCAAAATTTGTTCATAGAAGTTCACTGCTTGTGACCACCTGATGCACACGTAGCAGAATTAAGCAATGTTCTCACCTGGTGGCTCATGGTGTAGGCTTGTGGATCTACTGCTCTGTTTTGCAGGGCCTCAAAGGTTCAGAGAATTGAAATGTGTGCCTGGCATTAATTTTGTACAGGTAACAAGACCTTACAGATTTAAATGCTTTATAGGATGCATTTCTTCTTTCATAGGGTCATATCTGAGACAGTGTTTAGCTTAGCATGGTCTGGATTAAAGTCTGTTGATGGAAATGTGCATCCAGAAATGCAGTGAGATAGTTCTCAAGATGGTAGTTAAATGTATGTAGAAAACCTAGATGAATGTGAGTGATCAAACTGACCTCAGCACTGGTGAGACTTCTTGTGTCTGTATGTTGAAGGTGGGAGGTCATCTGGGAGCATCACAGAAGAGTTGTAGGGAAAAAGTCCAAGTGTGGCTGTTGGAGCAGATTGACCAGCTGAGGACGTGTTTCTTTTCAGAGAACTGCTGGGTTGCTGATCTAGTTTTATGGGTTTTTTTTTTTTTTCAAGTTATAACTTAAAATTAATGAATAATTATACTGAAGACTGCCTGATGAAAACTTTGTTGTTCAAGTTTTACATTCACCTAGGATTAATGGCCGGTGTGTAACTCGAGTAAAATCATCATAGAATGGCTTAGATTGGAAGGGACCTTGGAGAGATCATTTATTCCATTTAGTATCATCTAGACAAGGTTGCTCAGCCTGTCCTTGAAAGTGCTAGAGAGTACCTAGAGTACCAGAGAGTATTTGGAAGTACCAGAAAGTACCTAGAGTACTAGACTACACATTATAGTATTATTGACTAAGAAAGTGAAGAAATCTGATCTTCTGTAACTGCGACTCTTCTCCACTCTCTCCTGTAAAGACGTTGCAGTGGCTGTCGGACGGTCTGGCAAGCCTGCTGTCCTAATTTTTTAGGTTTTAGGTGTTGTCATTCTCTTCTCAGAGGGCACAAATATGCATTTTAGCTGAGCCTTTCCCATTGAACATTTCTGTAAGGTGGGGTCAAGCAAAGGGCTGGCGGCGGCTGAGGAAGAGTTGACGGAAGGGCAGAGAAGAGCTGAAGTGGTTGGTTCCTGGAAAACCGAGTCTGTGATTCATCCATTTGGAAATGAAGGAGGGGAAAGCAGTGCCAATTAAATATCACGAAAGGTTATGAAAAGCATCTCAGCAATGGGGAGAGCTTGCAGTCTTGCACCATCTTTATTCCCTGCAGCTGTGATATGTAAACTCGGGAAGATGACTGAACATTGATACTTTAAAAGTTCAATAGTCACGCTTGTTATTGAACGCAGTTACTGAGAATTGACAGAGGAAAATATTTCTGAGAGGAGTTTCCAAGTAGAGATCATATTTCTAGTTTAGTGTGCAGCAAAACCAGCACTTTTGAACGGCTGTCAGATCTGGTAGAGGGAGAGAATAACTGCTCTGTGGTAAAATATTGCAAAGGAAATAATCAGTCTCATTCGGAACCATTTTTTTTGGGTTTTGTTTTTTTATTATTCATAGGTGCAAATTCAGAATTGACTCAGACCAAATGTCAGAAGAAATTTAAATGCTTGATATTTTTTATCTAATTGCACTATTTCCACAAAACCTCTTGCACACATTCCTGTCTGCTTTTTAAATATTTATATATACTTTTCTGCCTTTTATACGAATTCATGAAATGAGGTCCTTGAAGACACTGAGGAATTTAAGATGGTCATTCTTGCTGAAATAAACTGATTTTAAAACGTTAAGGAAACACATCTGTAGACAAATACAGACCTTTCCTCTGTGTGCTGTTTGAAGATGTTTTCAGGCTGTTTGAAGGCAAAATAATTGCCAATTTTCACCTTTTATATCTGTCCCTGCGTTGCTGTTATGAGATTAATTTTTTTAGTGAGTCATTGCCAGGCACTGAACAAGCAAGTTAAGGATTATTTTAAGAAGAGGCATATAGAAAACCAAAACAAAACGAAGTTGTTAATGAAGATTTTGCTCCATGTACCTCATGGAGATTACTTTAGTAGAAATAACAAGCAGGGAAAGCCATAGGCAAATGAGGAAACAAGCAGTTGGAAACCTATTGTGGTGATCTCAAGCACACGATCCTGTTTAAATACGTCAGGTTAATACCAAGTCTCTTCTTCATTCATAGGTCCTGTTGGCTGTCACTTGACCTCATCTCCAGCCTCAGCAGCACCCAGTGGTCCTGATATCTTCCAGGTCCACTTGCACATCCATCTCCTCCCACTGATCTGGGATTGAGCAATTTTCCATAGGTCCAAAGGAGCACATCCCCCATTAAGAAAATAACAGCAAAACAGTTCTTTGATTAATTTTAAGGTGATTGCCTCTTAAGAGACTCTGAAAACTGGTTTTCAATTAACAGTCTAGTTTACATAAAAGGCACATATTGATGAACAAAGTCCATGACTTTTTCCTCAGCCCCATTTTTCTCCTCTAATTCATATGCAGAAGCTGAGATTTCCTATGATCTCACTGTTTCCCAAAATCCAAGGTATTTAGAGGTTAATTTTTTTCTTTCTGTTGAGAGTTTCATCTCTTGTTTTCTTCACAAAGGACAATAAAAAGGATAAGGAGAAATGTGCTTGGAGAAAGCACCCAAAGGTGCAGATGATCCATCAAGAATTAGCTGGCTACCCTTATGAGAGCTGGAAAGTTCCCAAGTGCTGTTTTGGCATATAATGCTTCTGAATAGCTGAGAGTCAGATATTTTCCTATTCATATTCAGAACTATTTGCAATGCCAAATATTGCTGATGGACAAATTTGATATTTGAGAAGTCCTTTATGCTACGAACCCTTCTCTTGCAACGTGACCAAACCCTTTTTTAGTCACTGTGGTAGTAAAGTGCTCAGCATTTCACATGACCAAGGCAGTACCTTTTTGTGTGCACAGGAAAGGCATCATAAAATAAGGTTGTGTGATAAAACTAGGATGCCTTCCTGCAGTAAGGAAATACTTGATTTGGAGAGGAAAGGTGAAAATGGGTCTCAGTTATAGAGATAATAAAAGATGTGCAAGATGAAATACTGATGTTGGTCAAAAATATTTCTGAGAACCAAAGGTGATACAGCAATATAATGAAATTAAAACAGTGTTGAGGTGTTTATGCTTATTCACATCAGTACTGGTGGAACACCTCTTGAATTAGATATACAGCCCTCCTTCTAAATATGATCATGAACCTTACGTCCAAATCAGAGCCAGTTATATTAGAACAGCTGATTACATCCAAATTCTGGAGGGGATTTTTTTCCTCAGAAATTGGCTCTATTGAAAAAGTGGCTTATTTTAAGAATTCTGACTTCAGAAAAAAATCCAAAATTGATTCTTGATTGAAGCTAAAGAACCAAACACATTTAGTTGCTTGTTCAAAATTGTAGTTCAAAATTCTACCCTTCTTTTTGAAGGACTTTCTAAAAATATTCTAGAAGTTAATCATGCTAACTTGAGTGAGTTGGAGGTTTATACATATTTGGTATCAGAAAATTTTAAAAAAGAAACACTCAGTGTTTTTATACCATGGGCTTAAAGATCACCTGACTGTGACTTATTTATGTGGAACATCAAATTGTCTGTCCAAACTTCATCTAAAAGTTGTAGCTGTATCTTTTTGGTCTGTAGACATGTTCTCCTATAAATATTGATTAAATATTTTTATTAATTTAGTCAGCAGTGTAATTTTAGGGCTTCTCTTAGTGGTAAAGGTTTTTTTTCCCCCCTTAATGCATTAGCATGAATAAATGCCTACAATCTGAAGTTAAAATTTGTGACTTGAGTCCACTTTGCCCTAAGTGTCAGAGTGGGTTGGGTTTTTTATTAGTGAAGGGTTGCAGAACATGAAAGTCCTGCTCTGTGCTGGGGCTGAGATTAGATCTGAATGCAAGGAAAAGCAACAAAGGTCCACAAAATATCTGAAATCTGCAAATACTTCCTGTACTTAACCTACACTTTCGTTGCGTGACTGTAAAGAACAGCAAATCTTTGTTCTTTTCCCTCTCAGTTCCCATTCAGTCAGTTCAGAGACACGGGAGAAAGGTTTTGGGGAGCAAACTTTGTTATCAGTCTTCCCACAGTTCCCATCTGATTCTGTCAACACTGAGTACATCAAAACTATGAGCCTACAGCCACTTTTAAACATCAAAGAAATTTTTTTAAAAATAATTCTTATATATATATACAGATGCATATATAATATGTATTGCATATAAATGAATATAAACATCATTTATGAATGTGAAGTTGCTTTATGTCTTTACTGTTTAGCTGATACTGAAGGTGGTAAGAACCCAAAATCTGCTTTTGGATTCAAGAGGGAATTACAGCTGCCTTAGGTGGAGTGGAGAGAGCAAGTGTTTGTCTTTGTAAGATCCCAAATGTTCAAGTGGGGTAATTAGACTCCTAGGAAGTCATTCAGGATCATCCATTTATGACAAACAATTAGGACAGTTCTTAGGTCTGAATTCCAGAAGGTTCTGCTTGTCATCATTATTTAACAGAACAAGAACCAGAAATGGCTCTCTCTTCTTTTGTGCCTTGCCAGGAAGATGCAGATTTAGCAGCATCAAGGTGGTCTGGTTGGTAGTTTTGTGGCCAGATGGGATCCCCTGCCATAGGTTTAGAGAGTTATATAGAGAGTAGAGAAGGCTAAAGCCTACAAAGAGGTGAGAATATGGCAAGAAAAATGGTTCATGGCTTCTCATAGCTCAGCTCATGGTAATTTGAATCTGAAATAAATTAACAGTGTAATCCTGTTCATGGATCATCAGCTGCAGAGGTATTATTAAAGAACTTGTGTCCCTATTCACTAAGAACACCTGTATGTAAAGCCACGGTGTAATTGTTCAGACACGCTGAATCAGACTTCTCTGTTTCAAAACAAAATAGAAAATATAAATATACAGAATGTCCCAATCATCATACTTATTCTTTTTTTTTTTTTTTTTTTTTTTTCCCATCTCACCACGGTTTCTCTTTTGGAAAAACCCAGTAAAAGCAATCCACTCTTTTCAGCTAAAAGCCATTCATATGGCGACAAACCACTGTTCTTCCATTTATATCTGTATTCATCCATTTAAACTCCAAAGCTTTCCTGCTTACTTCTTGGATTTATAGCCAGCTGGCTGCTGTGTGTAATATGAACATATTCTGAGTGTGCATGAAACGTTTTGTCTCGTTTAACCCATAATTGCAGCATTCATTCTAGCCACAGCTCACCTGCACGTGTTCAGCATTGACTGTGCAAGTTCCCAGAGTCATGGTTTGCCATCTCCTCATGTATCTGCACTCTGCCCTTATTAGAGAATAGTTAAATAATAATAATAAAATACATTTTCAACCCTAAAACGAGACCCAGAAACTCCTCCTGGAAGTGAGCTGGATGACATGAATATGTTCAAGATGGTGGGCCGTAGCTGAGCCAACTCATGTGGGATTGGTACCCAATTTTTGGCATTTACAAGAAACTTTGGAATGACTTTGTAACACGAAGGCTTTCACAGCAAGTGGGGAGGGGTAGGCAAGGCAGGGAAATGGGACATATGCACTTTTTTTTTTTCCCTCTTTATGAATTCTATATGGCTGCTTTCTCTAAAGGTTGTCTGATAAGCTATACCTGTTTACTAGCAGATTTATCCAGTGGTAAGTGTGTCAAAGAAATTTGCTGGAAGTGAAATGGTCCAATTTCTGCCCTAAATTACTAAATCATCAATGAGAAGCTTACATTCAAAGAAAGCATGAATATTAAAATTTGTTAGCCTACTTTGGCTCTGTAACAAATACAGTAAGTATGTTATTACTTCTTCTTTATGCAATATCACTGGGTTCTAAGAGAAGCAATAGAACCATTAATTAATAGTAGTAGCCCTGGATAATGTCATAATAAGCAATACAACATATTAAAGCACACTTCTCCTTGCCAGCTATCAGGAGGAACCTTTTATATATCTTTTTAAAGGCCCATTAGGTTTGTTTACATACTGGGTTGGAGCTGGTATGCTTTGCTTCCAGTGGAACTGCCACTGGCAGGGGCTGAGCCAGACTTTAGTGCTTGACTCTGTCAGTATTGAATTTCCCAACTGCTGGATGCAGTCTGGAATATATTGTCCCTACTTCAGGGCAGCTCTGTCCCTCTGGGATAGTGGGTATGACCCAAAACCGTGTGGTCCCCAAAGCTAGGATGTGGGGAGGGGGACAGAGGGGGTTTACTGTCATAAAAATGAAACCTTACTGAAATTATATATATCAGAAGCAATTTTCCACAATGGAAAAGGTGGTCAAGGAATCAAAACTGTGCCTACAGGTATATTAGCCAGAACAACAAAAATGTGCTGGGCTATAAATTGCACTCACAATCTGGAAAGGATTTTCTGACTGGAGCTATGTTAAGTGTTAATAGTGAAACCTGGGTACTTTTTCCTTTGATCTCTCCTTGAGCTCATATAGAATAATAGGATCAAAATAAAATGCCATTTATATGAACACCTTGTTCTTTTGATCTTGGCACAAAAAAATCTGTCTGCAGCTACAACTTAGCAATCAGTGCATCTGCTCCTTTTAGTTGGACCATCTAGTTTAACATAACTTTTAATAAATGGTGTCATAGCCAATTTTTTGTGTAGTTCATGAACTCAGTTGTAATTTTTTTTCCTGCAAGAGTCTTTAACTACATTTTCAGAAGGTAAGCAAGATCTCTAAACTGGTGACTTACGGTCAGTTTTGCATACTGTTGAATATATGATTTAAACAGTTGCACTTTCAATTTTCATTTCAAAATGTAACGTTAGTTCTTCTTGGCCACTTGAGCAGAAATGTTAAATTAGGGTAGTCTGAAAAAGAATGAATGTATTGTTATGTGACCTCAAGAAGAGTTGAGGTAATTATGGCTATCACAGGTGCTATATCCTCTCTTTTTCCATCAGGATGGTGATGCACCCCTGGTATTTGAGTGGGAACCAAGCCTTTCTATTCATCCTCCACCTCTGTAGAAGTATGACTGCTGGAAGTTATGGATCCCCTTTGCTTTTATGTGGAGATCTACAAGACAGATATTCCACCACTGAACATGAGTACCTTTCAGCTCTTTATTCCCTGGGGTTGATGGTCAGGAGGGTTTCTTTGGAAGTCATTCTTGCGAGCACTTAAAGTGAAGCCGCTTCTTTGTTCTCTTTCAAATCACTCGTTAAGATTTTCCTCACAAGGCTTTGACTGCATGGAAACAGCTGAGCTGGGTTTATTGGGATGATTGATGGTGTCTTCTTGTGATCCCAGCTTCAGTTGTCGTAACCTCCAAGAGTCGATGAGATGGGCCTGAAGTGCTGTGCCAAATGAAAGCAAATAAACCGAAGTCCAGAGGTTCACCAATGTCATAATTGCTGCTGCTGTCCAGGAAGAGGGATTAGCAAGTATGAAGAAACATTACCTAGGAGAGATCTAGTAGCCAAGCTGTATCTTGGGTGTCAGATGTCTCTCTCAAGCTTTGCATCCCACTGTAATTTATATTTAGCTATTAAGCTTATTAGATGGCAACAGGCAGTTTGTTCTGCACTGCGTGGAAGGAACGCTGCTGGGTCAGTGCTTGGGTGCTTGCTGAAATGGCTGCAGTTGAGGTTCTAGCAAGCTTTGTTGCAGACTTAGTTGGATCTCAGTAGTCTGTAGTGAGGCAGGAGTATTCCAGAGAGCCAGAACTGTGGTTGTAACCTATAACCCTACCCTTATAAAGTAGTACAGTATAATTCATTATGTGCAATAAAGATACTTTGCGGTAGCCGAGCTAGTTTGAGCACCAAGGGCAGCATGGACGTGGGATTAATGTATCCTATTGAGACCAGGTCTCTGTGCTAATGCAGCCACTCTGCCTCCAGTCCTTCTGCTAATTAGTACCAAACTGCTGGAAGAAAGTTTGCTGCTGTAGTTGTCTGAAAGACATTATCTGTCCAACTCCTCTATTTTAGCAGAATATTATTCCCCGTTCATCCTTCACCAGTTCTGGTCTCACATATCTGCAGTCCCAGAACTCCCACCTACCTTTTGCATCAACTAAGGAGTAAGGATGTGGACTCTTTGGACAAGGAGATAGAATAAAAGAGGAAGAATAAAAAAAATCTGTAGTTTTTTGCCTTACAATAAAAATGTGATTGCCCTAGTTCTGTGGTTAGCATGAAACAAATCGGCTCTGTTATGAAGTCAGTGGGGTACAAGTTAATACAAGGTAGTAAAGGGATAATAATAAAGTAAAACAGCCAAGTCCCCAGTCTTTTATGAAAAGACCAGTACGATCTTTTTGCAGTCTAAGGCCCTGCTGCAAATAGTATTTTCTGATGCCTAGATAAATCAAATTTACATATATACAAAGTGTGTGAATACAGCTATAAAACTATGCTTAGTATTCTTTTTTTCCTTGAAAGTAATTTGCTATTGTTCAAACTTTCAGCTTTCACTGGTTTTGTTTCCAAAACCCCAAAAGGAAGAGAAAAATAACAAAAGTCTATAAAGGCAAAAGGGATATGTTCTCATTTCAGTTCACAGAATTTCCTGCCTTTAAACAATACAAATATATGCCCTTAGGTTTCTAACATGCTGGAAGGATACTGAATCCTTGAAACAGATGAAATTAAAAGCAAGTCCACTATAGCAACAGCAAGTTTTGCCAGCACATCCAACAGATCTCAACAGGAATTCACTGGGTTTTAACCATGTGGCCAAGTCTTACAAAATCCTAACCAAATTCTAGGCTGAATTGGGCACAAGTAAAATCTGATGCTTGGTAGTTGTTCCCTACTCATTACAGGCCCCATTTAAAGCAATTATTTAATAGAAGCCGGCGAGGGGGGTCCACAAGCAGAATAGACATGTGGATGTCCACTTTCAAAGTGTATGATTTCTCCTAATTCTGGTGAAGGTGTTGGTCCCAGAACTTTGAGTTGAAAGACAGGAGGACCATGGGGCAGTAAGTATCCCCAGACAGAGCATGGGGAAGTGGTGTCCTGAGAAGTGGTGGCTTGGACACAGTTGAAGGGAAGAACTGAGGAAACTTTTCCTTGGTATCAGTAAAAGCTTTTCTTTTGTTTTAGTAATTTTTCTTTAAATTCTTATCTGCTGGCCTGCCTTTCTCCTTTTTAGAGCTATTCCAGTAGAAACCTAAAAGAACCCTATTGAGAGTACTGCTTCCCATCATCATTTCAGGTGTGTCTATATGACGAGCATTCAGGGTTGTAGGAGCAAAGTTTAATATATATATTAAAATAATATATTTAGTGCAGAAATCTTCAAGATGACCAAAGCCTCAAGAGCTCAAGCTCTTCACATGTCTGTGACTGTTTATGGAGTCCACATCCTTCCTGTTGTAGATGTGTCACCATGCTGGTAATTACCAGCTCATTGCCTGAAAGGGTAACAGCATGGTTTGATACTGTTTTCTCCTTTTTTCCAAAAAAGACTTGCATATTCCTCTTCTTGGTTTAGACTCTGTAAGATCATGGGTGGCTTCATGATAGGCCCATGTGTGTTCTTCAGAAGTTTTACAGCATAGGCTCCCTGAGGAGCCCCTGTGATGTGCTCAGTTGGTTTTCTGGTACCAGGATGCTGAAAGGCAAATCAAATCAGCATCAGTGTCACTGTTATTTATACCAGAAAGTGGTAGTCCAAGGTTTGGTTATTTCTTTTTTCCCCTTATAATGATACTCCTACTAGTAGTAATAACATTTTTAGGGCAGAGTGCTGCTGCTGTTCTACTTCTAGAGCTGGAGAGAGACTTTCTGTGTTTGGACAATGAGATGCTGCCCCACTGGCAAAACTGGGATTGAAACTCAGAGTTTCCTCTAAACCACAGTGCCTGGCTGAGATACAAATGCAGATGCATTTAAACTTCAGTTGAAGTGCAAAAAAAGCACACATAAATCTGGTGTAGTAACACATTTTCAAATGGAGGTCAGAGTCTCTGCGTTACTCCATGGTCCTCAGGGACAGAGGCAGTTGACTGGACCATCCAGTTGGAATCTGGTTTTTTTTTTCTGGGTGGATGTTGTGCTGATGACAAAATGTGGATTAGATTTTTGTGTGTGTACAACTATTCTTTTAAAATAAATTTCTCTAGCTTTTTCCAGCTAAAGCTTTCTTCAGTGAAACCTTCAAGTGAAAGTTGTCCCCCTTGCTCGTTTCTTTCCGGGGGTACCTGAGAAAGTGTTAAATAATTAAGGTGAAATACGTGTTTTCCTGAGAAACACACAGAAGTTTGCATTTGCACAGTCGAGTGAGTTATCAAAACCAGATGTCAGCAAGTGGAACATTTTACATAAATTTATGAAAATCATTATTTACCTGTAAGTTATAAGAAGGGCTTAGTTGCACTAGTTTGTTGCCAACATGTACTGCCAATAATCTGCCAAAAAGCAGCTTGCTGGCAAAATCCCTGAAATGGTTTGCTTATGCTTGCACAGAACATTACAACCCCGAGTCAAATGAAAACCTCCTATAAACGAACTCTTTGATGGTGGAGTCACTGGAATATGTTATTGATATATGGGATACACTTTATATGGATTATGTATACTGGGCAAGAAATAGGGATATCTATTAAGGGAAACTCGATACGTAATCGGTTGGGACAGTTATTGTTTTTGGTATTTGCTGAAAGTAAGATCAGACAGTGACTGCTCAGTTTTAAAACCCAGGCTATCCACATGCAGCCCAAAGCACTGCTGTGCTATTTGTTCAATTAATACAGGAAGGCCATTGAGAATGTAAAATACCTGACATCTAGACAGAGTCATTTGAAAGGCAACTTTTCTTCTAGGAACAATTTATACATTACATAAACTTAGATTTTTCATCCAAGTATCATTTCGAGAATAGCAAGCTGAAATATTGGAGGCCATAGGGAAACATAATATTACGATAATGTTCTTTGGTGCGGTTTGGAAGGTTTTAGGAAACATTTGGAAGTATTTTTCTCATAAAGTCACTTAACTATTGAAGTGTTATGATAGCACTCCCTTCTGCATTGCGTATGTTACAAACCAGCCTGCTTAAAGGGGACATCCATCCTAAATATCCTGATTAGAAGTATTTCCACTGAACAGGAAATTATATGTTACAGGATCCTGGTAGTAGTTTTAATTAAAAAAAAAAAAAAAAAAAAGGAAAAAAGAAAATAAAAGACAAGATGATTTAAGGTGTGATACCAGTTTGCAAACATCCACTTTCATTTCTATTTAGCAAAAAAAAAAAAAAAAAAAATACTGGATTGTTTGGAGCTATATATGAAATTTGCATTTTCTAAATAAGGGCTTGAGAGTGGAGCTGTTTTAAGTAAGCACTAATAATCATGACCAATCCTTTAGGATCCCAAAGAACCTTAAAAACCTTGCAATTCTCAGAAGCCTAACGTTTTTCCCCACAGTGTAATTTGTTCTTTTGAACTGCTGTGGAAGCGGAACTTAAGTCAACAATTTCTAAATTTCTGGCAGTTGTTATCAACATGACTCTTAGTGCTCCAAAAGTGTGTCTGTTACCTTGGTGGTAGCAGATTTACAGAGCCATGATGTTTAATTATAGAGCAAATTACTTTTTTTTTTTTTATGAACTATCAATTAATCCCTGTTTTCATATCTTGCACAAAATAATGCACAAGTTATTTTCCTCTGCACTATAAAATATGTATTGTAGTTCATTGCCACTTTCTGAGGAGTTTTTAAATTATCACCGTTTCATTTGTTGAGAATGATGTTCTTAGAAATTATAACTGCATAGTTTCTTATATTTAATGTTAAAGGATTTCAGGGACTTGAAGATGTGAATTTAGAAATAAAATGTTTAGGGTCAAACTTTGTCTTTCTTGAAGTCAAACAGAGCTTTGCCTTTTACTTCAGTGGCTGCAGAGTCTCCCTTCTGGTATTAAAATGCAGAGTAATCACTATTTTTTTTTTTTTTTTTTTTTTTTTTTCCTGACCTAAAGCACTTAAGATACTGTTGAAGTCATTTGTCAGAAGTGAATATGTTACAAAATTGAATAATCCCACAAGTACTGGATTAGGCTAGACATTCTTTTGGCTTAAATGATGGCAAACGAGCAGCAGCAGGGAGGACTCAAAGGCAGGAAAGCTCTGACTTTCTGGGATGTATTTGTTTTGGAGTAGCTTTACCTGCTTTTGTTCTGGTTTGCATAGTTTCACTGCAGGCTTGTGTTGTGGAAGGTGTTACCTTTCCATGTAGTGGGGAATAAGAGCTAAAGAACACCTCACTTAAAACCCTGGTCATCTTGGTTGTAGGTTTTCCGGGGCATCTTCAGCAGAAGAATGTTAAAAATTCCAATGTAAATTGAGGGAAAAGTCAGAGATTGGTTTAGAGCATCTTAGAGATGAAGCTAATGTGAGTGTTGTTGAACCAGAGTGAAACTGGACTGAAAAGAAAAGTAAATTCTAAGTAAAGGTGGGAATTTTAGTCTTACCAAATATGGATGCTAGATAATTGAGGGATTTTACTCAGAAATTATCCAGAAATAGGTGGAAGTTACAATTTGAGGAACTTGGCAATAACCTTGTTTCACTTCTTCTCTCCTTACTGCCATGTTATTGTTCATTTGTTGTCCCTCCTGCAAAGTGCTAGCAGCAAGGTTTGTCACACCCTTGTGTCCAAGTGTGACATGTTCATCCTTAACCTCACAACTTGATACTCACAACTTGACTGGGCCAGACTCTGAGCAACCTGGTCCAACTGGGTGGGATTTGTGCAGAATGTTGGACCAGAGACCTTCAAACTTCAGGTGATTCCCTGAGTCTCTCTTGTATTTCTCCTGTGTCATGGAGGAGAGATGAGAGTTGATAGGATGATTCCATGTCAAATAATGTTTCCTACTTCTGTATCTTGCAGTTTTCCAACAAGTTTAAACCCTATTTATTCTACTCAGGAAAAAAATATTTATCATGCTGTGGGAAGACAAGCTCAGCCACAGACCTTGTTTTTTGGTTTTTTTTTTACTATGCCCTTCCCAGTGCTTAATCTTGGCTCTGTTCAGTTTTCTTTCTGTTCTCTCTCTTTGCTCCTAATCCTTGTCCATGCTTATAAGCCCCTAATATTTATATGGCATTATCTGTGTCAGAGATTACTGCTGACAAGTAATCTCTTCCCTCGTCTGAATGAAGAATTACAACCATTGCTAAAGATCAGAAAGTATGTGAACAACTTCAATAAACCCTAACAGCAAATTCCCTAAATATTGAACATCTTTTCCTGAGCTTTTTGGTTTTGCACAAAGACACAAAGAACAGCTTTGGGACACCTTGACCACACTTAGCTACTTTCTTTCTTTATTTATTTTCTGTACACCAAAATGTGAAAAAAATCAAGAAAAAATACCACTGAGCTGAAATTGCTCTTCTAGTTTTGTCATTTGTTGCAGTATTTAAAAAAAATAGGTAAATACATCAGTTTTAGTGCTATTGGGGGATTCATAAAATTAAATATAAATATATAAATATATAGGAATTGATACATATAAATATAACTCCTACTAATGGAGCTGCAGTCTGTTACAGTTTGGCCTCCAAAGAACTGCTTTCATGACCCTTTTTAAATTTTTTTGTCTTCTCTTTGGAGCAGACAAAATTCTGATATTTCAAAAAGTTCTATAGAGCTTTGATATTTTTATAATGTTTGGCCAGTAATTTCTGTGCATGGTTGTATAGGTTTGCATGTATTCATCATAATTGTGGGAGCAAGGCAGCATGGGGACAGGATAAAGGCAAAGAAGCAGAAAAAAAGTGGACAAGTAGAATTTTGTCATTAATGCAAATTATACAGATGCCTGCCTGTCAAAACGTTTGCAATCCCAATGGACTTCAGGTATTAGAATCACAAGAGCTCTTCACAAACTGCTGTAGTGGGTTTGGTCAGAGAAATTCCACTAAAAATATTACAGTTAGCAAGGAGACATTTGTGACCACGTTTAAAAAAAGACAAAGGTAATTCTCAGATTCTCAGACAATGAATTTGTTAAATTTTAAGTTGTGCTGTCGTGTTACATCAGTGACAAAGGAAACACAGCAGCTCTAAAATGTGTGTGCTCCAGCTCCAAGGCCTGGGGAAGGTGTCTAATATATCTGATTGTGACTATTCCCTTTTATTATTTTTAAACTTGTTAATGGCACTATAATAACAACAACAACAACAAATCTATTGCACTTTCAGAACTGTCTTCAACTTTGCTTCTAAGTGTATCTATGGTTGCAGAAAGTTTAGTTTTTATAATTTTTTTTTTTTTTTTTTTTTTTTTTAAGCTTATAGCCACTGTTGAATTGTCTTTGCTTGTGGAGAACTATTCAAACCAGCACACAACTCTCAAGCCTTACCCATATAATTTGACCTATCCTAAACCAGCTTTGCAGTTAACTTTTCTGATGTGGTTCCTGTTCATTGAGCAGCAGCATCATGGCCCTTCCATCCTTTTTTTTGTTGTTGTTTTTAATAAAATGGTACACAAAGTGACTCAGTGCTACAGAAAGAAACCAAATCCCATAAGTAATTTGTCATTAGGGTAAATGAAGTGCTGTGGATAAATACATAGGATGTAATGTAACAAAGTGCTAAGAAGGAGGTGGGGAAAACAGACATGTCTGCTTCAAGGAGAAATACATGGATTTGCCCAGGGTGGTGTTCATGGCATAAATGAAAATCAAATCTCTAATATATAGATTGGGGAGTTTAAAAAAATCTGATATTCAAAGTCACAAATATTAAAATTGGTATTCTGAATTTAAGTATATGGAACTTTTAATATATATCAACTTAGTTTAATTTTTAACCCATCTATAACTAAATATCAATAGGTAGTATGCAAAAAGGGAAAGTTCTCAAGGCTTTCTCTTTTAAAATTCTTCATAAAATTTAAAAATTGACTTTTAAATGTGTCAGGGGTCCTTAGAAATCTGAAGAAATAAAAGAAAAATAATTTTTTAAGTTTTGAAAAAGGTTGTGATACTATATTTAGGTATCTGAGTTTCTCACTGTTCTGAACTTAAGTGTTTAAATATATATGAGCTATGCTTAAAAGTAAAACATTTTCCATGTTTTTTTTAAATACTATGGGCAGTACCTTGTGGAATCTGTTTCAAGTGTTAATATTTTTACGCTTTGGTGATGATTTTTTCTGGAAAGTTTCATGTGTACAGGATTTCACTGCCACAAGTTAATAATAACAGCACAAACCTTCTCCCCTATAAACAGCAGAATGCTGGGGCACCTGTCTTTTCTTCCTGGTGTGCCTTGTAACTCAAGTTGAGAGAAATGGTGCATCGTTGTCAAGAATGAAACCCAATCTGCTAATGTAGCTTTCTAGCTTGATGTTTTAGAATGATGGAATGGTTTGGTTTGGAAAGGAACTTTCAACATTATCTTATCCAACTCACCTGCAGTGGGCAGGGACAACGTCCACTAGGTCATAGAATCATAGAATCATAGAATCATAGAATAGGCTGGGTTGGAAGGGACCTCAGAGATCATCGAGTCCAACCCTTGAACAACTACCGCCACAGTCGCTAGACCATGGCACTGAGTGCCATATCGAGTCGCTTTTTAAATGTCTCCAGGGACGAAGAGTCCACCACCTCCCCAGGCAGCCCGTTCCAATGTCTGATCACCCTTTCCGTGAAAAAATTCTTTCTAATATCCAATCTGAACTTCCCCCGGCACAATTTAAGCCCATGCCCTCTTGTCTTGCTGAGAGTTGCCTGGGAAAAGAGACCAACCCCCGCCTGGCTCCATCCTCCTTTCAGGGAGTTGGAGAGAGTGATGAGGTCTCCCCTGAGCCTCCTCTTCTTCAGGCTGAACAGCCCCAGCTCCCTCAGCCTCTCCTCATAGGATCTGTGTTCAAGTCCCTTCACCAGCTTGGTTGCCCTCCTTTGGACCTGTTCGAGGACCTCAATATCCTTCTTGAACTGAGGGGCCCAGAACTGAACACAGTACTCAAGGTGTGGCCTTACCAGGGCTGAGTACAGGGGCAGGTTGCCCAAGCCCCATCTAACCTGACCTGGAATGTTTCCAGGGATGAGGCACCTCCCATCCCTCTGGGCAACCTGTTCCAGTGTCTCAGCACCTTCATCATAAAAAACATCTTCCTGATATTTAGCCTATGTGTGCTGTGCCCCAGCTCTGCTATTCTATACCCAACCTCTGAGGTTGAAACTGGTGATCTTTTTGGGATACTGGCTCCAAATAAAACACTGAAGTGATGATTCCTTGTCCAGGTTACAGACTTCTGGATGGTGACGCAGAAGTCCTGCAAGTTTTTGGTATTTGTAAATCTCAAAGATCTGAGCAGGTACTGGATGGAGAGATGACTCTGTCTGGAAGGTGGCAGAGAAGAATTGTTGTGAGTTGGATGAGGAGAAAAACAATAACTGGAGCAAAAATGTTCTGGAGAAAATGTAAAGAGAAAAAATGGGCTAACTAGACCTTGTCTTTCTCTGGCGTGCATTTGGGAAATGCATGTGAACAGGTTTAGAAGATTGTGTGTTGTTATTAGTTTACTTTCAGGTAATTTATTTAAGTGTCATAAAGAACATTAGCTAGTGGTTAGGGACTCCCAATATCCATTATATCATTCCAATCATGTGGACAAGTTTATACTGCACATGATTTACAATGGTCTTCCCGCCGTTAAAATTGTTGTATTCAGGTACAGTATTTTATACAAGGTTGGATTTAGTGAAATCCAAGTGGCTGAGCACAGAGATGTCTTCCAATCAAAGTCTTAAAAATTAATGCTTTTCCACCAGCACCATGGGTTGCAGCAAGAGCTGTTTATGGCTCTCTGCCTACATCCTTTATCATGTCTCCACTGTTGTTAGTAAAATATACAGAACTACTTTATGCCAAAACAATGGAAGTTAATGCAGATAACTTGTTCCAAAGTTAACCATCAAATAAATCTTTTTTTTTTTTTCTTCCCAAACTGTTAAGTGAAATGGTGTTCTAAAACTTTTAAAAATTGTCAAGATGATGAATACTGTGTGTGTAATAGAAGTAAATACCAAGGAATTGATTGCACACACATGTCTTAAATAAAGGATATTAAATAGTTTATTCCAGAGAGAGATCGGTGAAGTTTTATCTCATATTATTAGAAATTCTGCAATGATGGATCAGATTTATAAGGGCTGAAATCTAAGAAGAAAACCTCTTCAGAAGTAGAAATGATGCATTGAGTGGATGATTGGCCAGGAGATTAAAGACAGGCAGGGGGATACAGCCTGCCCAGGTAGCCTGACCTCTCACACGTCAGGCAATTCTTCTTAACAGCAAGGATTTTTCAAAATCTGTTAGTTAAATTTGGTTTGGTAAATGGGTCCTCTCAGTCCAGCCACAGACTTGGTGGTTTAGGGCAAATCCCTTAACCTATTTTTTCCTTCAGCTTTTCCTGTGTGTAAGGATATCAAAGTATATCCTCACGGTGATGGGTCCAAACTTCAGAGGAGCCACCACCAGCCAGATTTAGGTCTATAATTCAGCTTAGACTGTCAAAAGACTGGCTTCAGTGTGAGAAGCATATATATATATATGGAGTTTGGCCACACAGAATATATACTCTTATTCTCTGAGAATCTGAGGGTGGCTGCATCACTGAGACAGGAGTGATTTAACCCAGGCTCATCTTGTTTGTAACATAGGCAATGGATTTGGATATGGCTGTTGAATGTGATTGGACTTTTTGTGGTTGTATCTACAGAGCAGCTGCAACAAGTGATGGTGAGCAAGTGGGAAAAATGTTGATCTGATTGGTGATTTGGTCAGTGGCTTGGATATGGAGGTAAACATGAAAATATGCCAAGGGAAGGTGAGCCAAATCAAATTATGTTCATCACATGAAGTAGTTATGCAGTGGTTGACTTAGGAAAGGAGATTTAGGGGGTTGAAAAAAAAATCCTTAAAGCAATTAGTCAAGAGTACAACTGTGGTAAAGCTCACATAGTGTGTGCTTTTTTTGGTAGTGATTTTGAAGAAAAAGGGTCTTTTTCCATTTAAGGTGCTCTGTTGCAGGATAAGATGGAGGATTCTGGTGCTGAGGAATATTTTGTTTTGACAAAGAGGGAAAGGAGAGGTTTATTCACATCCCAGAACTGAGCTGTGATGGAGTAAAACTCCGAAGAACTGTGGAGGAGGTTGATAAGTAAAGCAAGTGTTGGCTTTAGTAAACACTTCACTAACCAGGCTGTAGGGTGTAAACATGTGGAAATTAAAAGGAAATGGAAAAATTAAATGTCTCTCTACTTATCTAGGAGAACCATAATCATTTTGAAAGGCATGTAAGTAAATAATATTTGGGTAAATTAACTGGAGGTACAGTCAGGTGTTTAGAGTGAGGGCCCCATGGTGGCTGTGCATGGAGGGTACTCTTTGTGTTGCTTTCCAAAGAGTCGTGTTTGAATGAAGGAGGTTTGCTTGAGTGTTTCCTGGGCAAGGGCCACAATTCATTACTACTTGAAATCAAATAGTAAAACTAGAGCTACATAAAATGTTACATTTCATATATTAAACAAATGAATCTCGGTGGCCTCAATATAATTGTGTAAATAGATCCTATTATAGCTGGGAAGGATTTCTGCAGCATGGACAAAAGTCTTGTGTGAGTGTCAGCTGGAAGAGACTGTAGTGTCTGATATTTTCTGTGATACCTCAGGAAGGTCAGGAGTGGCTTTGCCTCAGTTTCCCCATCTTAGTGTTCATCACTCCTGTGTGTGGCTGTGGGTTCATTACACAGGGGTGGCTGCTTTCACCATCTGAATGGATGTACAACTCAATTCAAGGTCCACTTCTGTGTCATGATATATGTTCGGGCTGCTGAGGGCGATGGGGTTCAGTGGAGACCATTAGCTCAGTAAACCTTAAGTTAGTTTATTTCCCAGGTACCACAGTCACTAAAATTATTTACTGAGTGGCATTGTTACTTGGGTGGATGTAAAATATCAACTGTGTTTTGTCTTCCCATTTCCTATTAATTAATGAACAGTTAGAAACCCAACATAAACACAATATAGATTATTTTTAATCTTATTTTTCCTTACAGGTTCATGCCAGAACATAAGCTGGAAAAGGTAATTGGTGTTAAAAGAAATGGAAAGGCCTATCAATTGGAGGATCTGTCCAGCCAGCAGAAGAGCAGAGCTTTGGGAGGTTTAATGAAAAACAGCAACGTGCATCTTGAGTCTGGACTTTGTGAAGCCCAGCCTGGACTTTGTACCACACAGCACGAGGGGCTGCCTTCCCCATTGACAGCACCAGTGAGACTGACTGATTCTGAAACATCAGAAAGTACAGCTCCTTGTCAAGAAGAAGATAAGCAACATCTGACTTTTAACCTCTCTATTATCTTGAGTGGACGGGACTATCAGCAGAGACCCTTGCACATCGTTTGGCCTCACAGGTGGTAAGTGGTGAACAAATCCAAATACTGTACCTTGCCGAGATTTATGAATTTCTTTTGAGCCCATTTCTTTGACTTCTGTCATGTCTAAAATCATTTCCTAAACACATACTGACGCCGCACACACGCAGAGAGAAAAGAGCCACATCACTAACATCTGATTATTCAAAATAATTTGTTTGAATATACCTAGTTCAGTAACACTAACCAGATGTTTAACCATTGAGGTTAATGATTCCTCTTGGGTTTTTTTTTTTTGGTTTGGTGTTTTTTGGTTTCTTTTTCCCCCTAGAAAAAAAATATACCTCTGCTGCCGAAACGATAAGCATAATTCTGGTAACTCTCCTTCTGTATAAAGCAATCCACAGATGACAGTTAATATCGACTGTTATTTAAATGATCTTAATTACTTTAATGCAAGTGATTAAGTGTAAAGATACAGAGTGACACCGGGCAGCTGATGTTAACCCGCTGTCTGCATTTTAAAAGCCCCCTGTTCTTGTTACATAAATAGAAAGCCTGTTTGAGTGTATTAAGAGAGAAGCAGCATTTTCCCAACTGCTAACGCAAATACCTGATCTCTGAATCTTCTCAGAGCGGCCGAAAATCTACCCTGCCACATAATCACTAAAAACACATAAAACTTTAGCTTGACTCCTACATAAATTAGGATTTAAAGAGGTAAAATGTCCTGATAATCTTCCGGTATTGGGCACGAACATTTTAATCTAGTTTTTATTCCTCGCAGTTTGTTTAATCTGCATGTGGCCTGATTAGAGTTCACTTCATCCACAGATTATAGTCTGTTTATTGCAGAGATGCTGGGTCGATCAGTAGGTCA